>NC_091133.1:27331830-27556830 GCF_040183065.1 Periplaneta americana | reverse complement strand
ATCCGTGTATATTTCATACGTATATTCTGTATTTTGTTCTGTTTCTTTTATGTCGATGAGTTCTGCAGGGTGTGTCCAGTTCTTGTGCTGTATTATGTAGTCAAGATTTAGGCCATCGTACTTATGTCTTGTTTTTGCAAAGTACAAGTTTACTATTTCCTCTATCTTGAACAAAATGGGAGTGAGTCCAGTAACAACGCATAATGCTTCATATGAGGTGGTTTGAAATGCCTTTGCAATACGTATGTTTATTAGCCTCTGCACTTGGTTCAGTTTTTTGACGTTGTAATTCCTTTCCAAGGCATCTATCCAAACAGGAGCCCCATACGATAACAAGGGCAGGATTGCACCTTTATATATGGTTCTTAATGCTTTGTGTTTAAGACCCCAATTTATCTTGGCGGTTTTGGAAAGGGCATTAATCAGGTTTGTGCATCTTTCTGTTACATATTTAATATGTTCGTTGAATCTAAATCTCTTGTCAATGATAATTCCAAGATATTTAATCTTGTCGGTTTGTTGTAGTTCCTTGTTGTTGAGAAAGATGTGTATATCTTTTTGTTCCCTTCGTTTCCTTCGTGTTATTAGCATCGTCTTCGATTTCTGCTCATTAAATTTGGTTTTGTTCTTTATAGCCCATGCTGCTATCTTTTTCATTTCAAGATTGGCATAATTTTCAGCTTCCAGAATCGTTTTCCCCCTTGTTATCACGATGAGGTCATCTGCGAATGCTATAACCTTTGTGTTTGCGGTGTACTCTAGGCTGAGTAATGAGTCGTACTGTATATTCCAGAATCCCGGTCTGCAGCACGATCCTTGAGGGCAGCCTTTACTTACTTTCTTCTCGAGTTTGATGTTGTTTGCCGCTAATATTGCTGCTCTTTGGCTGAAATAATTATCTGTGAGTTTGTACAAGTTACATGGACAATGGAATTTCCTCAAAGCTTGCATGATACTCGGCCACCAAGCTGAATCGAAGGCACCCTGGATGTCAAGACTAACAAGCACCAAGTACTGGTTTTGCCTTAGACTTTCTTCTACACAATCTTTTAGTGCCATTGCAGCGTCCACAGTACTTCGTTGTGGGGTGAAGCCAAACTGATTGCCATTCATCAAGTTTTTGGTTTGGATATGATGCATTATTCTGTCTATTAGTAGTTTTTCGAGCACTTTCCCACTTGTATTTAAGAGGCTTATCGGTCTAAATTTTGTGACCTCGATGCTGGCGTCTTTACCTGGCTTTATAATAGGAAGTAATCTTGCTTTCTTCCATTGTTCAGGAAAGTAAGCTTGTCTGAGGCAATTATTGTAAATGGCTGTCACGTATCTCGGTAAAATTTTGGCTACTTGAAGTAAAACCTTGCTAGTTATGCCGTCATCTCCTGGTGATTTATTCGGGTCCATTTTTTCAATAATTCGCCTGATTTCTTGTTGTGAGAAGTCGACATCATCTTGTGTTTTTAATGGTATTCTGTTTGTCTCTCTTACTTGTTTATGGTAGTTGTTATCAGCTGCTTCTTCATCTTCTGGTACGAAGTAGTCTATCATGTGTTGTAATGTTTCTTTTAGACTGGATGTAAGAGAGCCATCTGGTTTTTTCAGAGTTGTCAACGGTATGGGTTTTCTTGTTTTCCCGGATGCTATGCGATAAACCTCGTTCCATGGGTTGCTTGATGGTGTTAGACTACAATACCGTTTCCAGGAGTTTATTTTTTCCTTAGTCATTGTTCTCTCATACTCCCTTTTGGCTTCCAGATATTGATACCTTCGTTCTTCTCTTAACTCTTGGTTGTATTTGGTTTTCTGATATCGCCTTCTCGCTGCATTTGTTTTCTTCCGCAGAATCGTTAACTCGTCTGTCCACCATGGAATTGTTTTCCTATGGGTTAATTTTCGTGCTGAATTTGATGTTCTGAAACACATTCTGCATACTGTTGTGATGACTTCTTCATACTCCCGTACTAGTTTTTCTATATTGGTTTCTTCGTTGGCGATTTTGCTTAGTTCCTCGTCAAGGTCTTCGGTTGTGTTAATATCTGCTTTATTTTGTATTCGTTTTGAAAATTCTCTTTGTATCTTATTACTGAAATCCTCGAGTTGGCCATCTTTTATTATGTATTTTGTACCCAGAAAGGTTTCCTCATTATAATATTTATGATTGCTTATATTGAAAGTAATAAATCGATGGTCTGAGCAACTTTCTTCTTCTCCACACTTCCATTCATTCACTTTGGATACTAGTTTGTCATTTGTTATTGTAAGATCAATATTGCTCTTTCCTGTGTTGCTCTCAAATGTGGTGAATTCACTAACTTCATTCATTACATATAATTGTTTTGAGCTCAAATAGTCTTCAACTTGTCTGCCTCTTATGTTAGTATTATTGTCGTGCCATACCGCTGACCTGGAGTTACTGTCTATGGAAAATATTATTCCAACATCTTTCGTATCTTCTAATATTTTGTCCAATTTTGCGAAGTCGTTGTTGATATCTGTTGTAATGTCCATATACATGCTAACTGCGTAGAATTTGTAATCATTATATAATATTTCTACAACTGCCACATCTTCGTCAGATAGCTGATTTAGTAGCACCCCATCTATTCGTTCATTTGCAAGAAGTACGGCCGCTCTTATTCTGTTTTCTCCTTGTGAGAAGATTCTGTATTTCCTGGTGATTCCTGCGACTTTGTTCTGTAGTGTGTACGGTTCCTGGATAAATGCAATGTCCACGTTATTTATCTCCATTATGTGCATAAGATTGCTAGTAGCAACTCTTTTGTGTTTTAAATTTATTTGTAGACATTTAATAAGTTGTGTATTCCCTCTGCGACTGTTGTGATGCTTGAGTCTGTTGTTCGATCTATACCCTCGATCATTATAGTTCGCCGTGCCACTGGTAGTTGTAGCGAGCAGTACCCTTTGATTTGCTGGGCTCTCCATTTTAATATTCAGTATTTTGTTTGTACCTCTTGATCATCGCTTGCATGCATGGGCATGTTGAAGTTGCGCGACTGTACTGGACTGTACACAGTAATATGGACTATGAATTATGATATTACTGCCAATGTATGAGGTCCTACCTCAGTGTTGCCAGGTCTCCGGAAATTTCCGGAAATCTTCGGAATTTTTTAACTTCCCGGAAAAATAGGAAATAAAGTTGTAATCTCGGGATTTTTTAATGTAGGAAATTATTTATTTTTTTTTAGAAAACCAATCTCTGGCATACATTAAAACTGGTAGATGAACATTAAATAGTTAAAGTTTTGTTAATATTTTATAACTTGACTACTAATGCTTCCCTAAATATAAAATATGTAACGCATAAAAACGAACATATTTGGTCTGGAGAAACATCTATGAGAGGAAGATGGTGACTACTAAATCAAATTGGTGAGTAGAAAAATTAAAGTAGAAATCTTTTTATTATAGGTTCATGTATTGTAATAGTTAGAAGGTTATAATAACATTTTATGTGATTTTCAAAAGTGCCTCCGGAAATTGTGGACAAATCTCCGGATTTTTTTCATTACGACCTCCGGAAATATTTTTTCAAGATCTGACAACACTGTCCTACCTAATCGTTTGGAACATTGTATCGGGAGAAATGGAAAAAAAAATCACCTGAAGCTTCGTGATTGTATCACAGTCTAATATATAGTCACGAAGCTTAGTAAATATACAAGAGTCTAGAGAGCGTCAAAAGTTGTAAGGTTCCATCAGCCAATGGGATTTTACTCATACACGTGCTTTTTACATGACAACATCATGGTTATCCATTACAACATATTCTAAGAGCGGAATTGTATAGACTATTGTGCTACGGTGTTATGCTACAATTTAAGGTTATTTCCTCCCTATGTAGTGCGTAGCGGGATCGAAGTTTCATCTGAAAATGCAATCCCAAGTAACATGTGCTTACCGTGAATGTGAAAACAACAGAAGTAATTCTACTTCATTGTGTTTCTTCAAAATACCGAAAGAAAAAGAGAGGTTAGTGCTTAATAAAAAGCATTTACAGTGTTATAGCCTATTCTGTTGTATTAAATTGAATGTTTAAGTTGTAATTATGTTTTTACATATATTTATTTGCTTTTAGGTGTGACTTATGGTTGCGTATGATGGGCAGAGAAGATCTGTTATGCAAGCCACCGTCTCTATTACACAATAATACGAGGGTATGTGCAGATCACTTCTCCGTAACCAGTTTCACAAGCACATTATGCACAAGACTTTTACGATTTGCAGTTCCCATTGACATAAAGAAGATACATTCTAGCAAAGGTAAGTTACATTTTAAAAGTTGACTGAATCATACTTTACATAAACAATTCTTACAGACGCTTAGGGATCCCATTTATGGAGCATGTAGGCATACTGCAATGTGATTTGAAATTATTTCGTATGTTAGACTTCGATGGTACATAATCTCCATAATACACACTGTAGGAGTAGTCCTATCGTAGAAAGTGTAGGTTATGTTGAGTAAGGCTAGGCTAGTGTTGCTTAGTAAAGCATCTTAATTCTAAGAACTTTAAGATGTCTGGTCAACCTAGCCTAGATGGGTTACTGTATAAAAATTAGGATATTCGTTGAAACCTTTAAGTACGTGTATACAGTATATTAATATTGTAATTCTACGAAAGAACCATGGAGGAAAAATATTAATTTTTTTAAATTAATTAATTAATTAATCTTAATGGAAGTCGGTGATTTTTTTGGTCAAAGAGAGTATCCACCAGCCTCAACGAATATTGCACTTTTATCACTCCCACGCTATAAATCAATTTTCAACACATTTCAATTTTTACTGCACTATTATGGAATTATCACTGCATTATCACATTGATTCATTCACAAAACACACGCTTAACGATGAACTAAATGTAATTATGAAGAATGGAGACAAGATTTGCAAGCGAATAATAATTTTGTATTAATAAAAGCCGCCCTAAATAACTTGAATATTACTACAGGGGTGTAGTATTATGTGAGAGGTTAGATTAGGCTTGATTAGATGTGTAGTATTATGTGAGAAGTTAGGTTAGGTTTAATTAGGTGTGTAGTATTATTATGTTGGCGACACTGAAACATACTGTCACATTAAGGTAGAGAGATGGAGGAAATAACTTAAATACCGATATATTGATATTGCAAACCTAATTTCTATAATCGATATATATTGCAGAAAATATATTGATATATCGCTATTTCGTAACCAAATTAATAGATAGCCTATTAACGCAATTACATTTTCAGGTGCACATTTACTACAATAAACTTACTTAAATTTTAATAGGCTATTCCTTATTAGTATTGAAATTAATATCATAACAGTCAAAAGCATAAATGTAAAATTGTAATGGTAAACAATATATTTTCACTACCATATCTAGTTTCTAACCTACGTCAAAATTATGGTGGAGGTAAGGTGAGATTAAACAATACAATGGGAAAGAGTTAATTAAACTCTAAATGGGTCAGCATTTGATACTGAAACAGGATTCAATTATTCTAATTTTATATAGGATTCAATCAAAGAGACAAAATATAATGCTCTCTTTAACCTAACGTAACCATTTTTAAATGTAGCCTAAGTAAACAGAGAAAAGTAAGACAGAACAGAGTGGAAGCGTTTTGTGAAATTGACATGGAGTTGGCATGCTCCATAATATCCTTTGATTGATTGATTGATTGATTGATTGATTCTAAGTAAACAGCATCTTTGGGTATACCAGGATCCCACTGAGTATTGAGATTCTGTTTCTATTGCCGCTTATGTGATACAGGTACAGATGAAGAGATAAACAATAGTGTCCACCCTCAGTACACTGGTGTGACTAAATGGAGTAAAATGAGTTCTCTGTAGCCGAGAACTAGATCTCAAAATTTACTCACTCATCTGGCAGGAGTTAACGGTCCAGCTAGAGAGGCTATAACACCTTTAGAATGTTGGAGCTACTGATTATTGATAGTATGTTGGATGTAATCATCACTTGCACCAACCAATATATTGAGTCCATCAGAGAGAATGTCGGCCGATAAAGAGATATAACATTGGCGAAGTTGAGATGAAAACATTCCTAGGTCACCTTTATTTTGCAAGTGTTTTATTCAGTAACAGACAGACTAGTTTAGAAGAAATTTGGGGTAGCCTACAGATGGTGTAGAGATGTTTCGACTCGTAATGAAATAGAAACATTTCATATTCTTCAATAAGATAAGTTATGATGAAAGAATGTCTCGAGAAGAAAGAAAACAGCTTATCTTGCAGCAGTGAGCGATAGTTTCACAGTTTTTGCCAATAGCTTTGTCTGTCATGATTGTAACGTCATAGCGTATAACATATATAATGTTGATGGTGTGTGCAAAAACTCTATTAAGCATTTCACGAATGCCTAGATTGTATATTGAACATAAAATAGAAACTTGCAATTCTAAAATACAAAATTAATTGTAATGTAACAAAATAAATATCAGTTTTATTCATGGTATAATTTTCAGGTATAACACAAAGATTAATATGACAAGTACCTCTCAGATACATTGTGACTGACCGTTTAACAATAGGTGTTGTGCCTGATGGAAGGAGAGATGTATAAGAAAAAATGCTGAAAAAATTTAGCATACACTTATATTAAAAAAAGAACAAATAACTATGTGCATTATTACTTGTTGCAGGAATCCACCAATAACAGTAAACTGTAATAAAGTTAACAGGAAGTGTACGTCTATATAAAACTAACCCATAGTTAATAAAGAAATAAAAAACTTACTAGCTGTCTGATCTGGTCACAACAATATCATACATATTTATTACATTCAAACGTAACATGATTGCTAACATTTAATCATTGAACAGCTGAACAAAAGTGGATAATATAGCTGCTTGGTCCCAGACTAAGGCTCGTTAACACACTTCAGTGAGAAATATGTAATATGTTTGTCGAGCTTTCCTTTAGCATGGAGTAACACTCGAAATAAGGCATAGCTGACATCGGTTGGCTAGCAATTTTTTAGTAAACATATTTTACCCCCACCAGCTGTATTTCTCACAGAAAACCCGCAACTTCGAAAAATGGAGCAATTAATAGAAAGTGTAAGGAGGCATGAATATTTATACTATACTAGACATGAAATGTATAAGAATTCTAAATTAAAAGACCAAACATGGAATAATATATCAATAATTCTGAATATGAGTAAGTAAATTTATAAACCATTCTATTATTGAGTAGGCTAAGCACAAGCATAGTCAAATGGTCACACATGAACACATATACATTAATAATAATAATAATAATAATAATAATAATAATAATAATAATAATTGGCTGGTCATGATAATATCTTTGAAAAATATTGGAGTGCAAGAGGTCAAATGACTTTATTGTCAAACGCCTGGCATTAGAAAACAACAACAACATAATAATAATAATAATAACAGTCATCATCACAAAATTTAAATAGACTTTAAGTAGAAACAGCACCATGAAATGTGGGGCTAAAATTGCCTCGAGCTTTCACCTAGCCTATAACTGTATGATAGAGCTCTGTATTTCATTCCAGTTGCTTAGTATATAAAATCAAAAAAAGAAAATTATTATATATTTATATCCCTGATTAATTATTAGGCATACCTATATGTCATTACAGATGCAAAAGAAGAATGGAAAAAAACTGAGAGGTTCTCATCGCGAAGCATTGAAAAGGAGAGAAACCCGAAATATGAAGATGCCATGGAGTCTGTGGTACCATGTATGAAAAATAGAAGTACTGTATCAAACTTTGACGATCATGATGACATATCATTTGACAACGAAAACAGTAACCAGGAGGACAATTCTAATTCGATTAGAAATAAAAGAGAGGAAAGCTTTTCACAGAGTGCACCATCCACAGGTTCTTCCTCTTCTAAAAGAAGAAATTCAGACTGTGATCCTGTATTTACATTTTTACAGAAATCTCAAGAGGACAGGGAAGCCAGAAGACAGCAACGGCTCCAAAATGCAGAAGACCCTCTTGATGCATTTTTCGATGCTATGTGCAAGACAACGAAGAAGTTACCCAGAAAATATCAATTGCAGATCAAACAAATTTTGTTTCAGACAGTGATTGAAGCTGAGAAAATAGTAGAAGCAGAAAACGAACAAGTTTAATAGAAAAAACATACATTACTGTAGCCTACTTAAGAACGAGACAAACAGTTTGCCAATAATAACTTTTATTTAAAAATCAATATGTAAAGAAATAAATAAAAAAATCCTACTTCGATTGTAATGTTTGATTGAGAGCAATTTGTTGGTTTTTCTTTGTTTTATTACAGGAATCCATCTATATAATGTAGGCCTATTGTAAGTAACTTTTAATTTCTGAATTGTATTGGATTAGATTTTATTAAGTTAGCCAAAGTTGGACTCTTGAAATTAATACAGCTAATTCTTTTTCTTCAGCCTGGGCATTGTCTGAGGATTCTGATTGTATAGCATTCTTAAAAGAAAACATTTTAATAAACTACTTCGATTGGTGATGGTTTATTTTGATCAGCTGTTATCAAATCTGTATTCAAAATCGTGTTTCCATTAGCTACATATAGATGGCTCCAATACGATGCAATGTAGTTCTCGCTGTAGTGTGAAGACGTTAAGCTAAGCTAAGCTAAGCTGTGTCCACACGTTACATAGTTCATATTTCTCGCTGTAGTGTGTGGACACGACTTAGCTTAGCCTAACGTCTTCACACTACAGCGAGAAATATGTTGCTACACAGTGGAGCCTTCTCTGTGTAGATAAATGAAACACGAGTTTATTATGTCATACGGAAGGCAGTTTGATCAAAGACTTTGTATATAACACAAGGTCTTTGGGTTTGATATGTGCTGATAGAAATAAAGTTACATAAATTTGAACATCTGACTTTCTATTAATTGGTCAATTTCATTCACATAATATACATTTTATAGGCTACAATTAGCTTAGGTTATCTGTGGGAACGGGAAATACATAGCTATGTTTTAAAAAAATCGCTAGCCAACCAATGTCAGCTATGGCTTATTTCGAGCATTACTCCATGCTAAAGCAAGCATTTGCCATAGCTCGACAAACATATTACATATTTCTCACTGAAGTGTGTAACAGGCCTAAAATTCTAAATCAGCAATACAAAAGACAATTTTATAGTTCAATAATAATATCAATGTTATAGAAGTGGAAAATTCTGTAAATAATGGTTACTCATATAATTTCTGTTCAAAATGATCAGATTATTGGCAACACAGTACCAGTGTCTTCCCATTGGAATACAGCTAGTGACACTGCAGCATGTTTGCAGCAAACTAAGGAACTTTCAGGAAAATACGCCTTCCATCATAAGAGTTAAACTCCTTATTCTTTACTTTGCTTTATTTAAAAGAAATGATACACAGCAATAAACCATTTCTAATGACACAAATTGCAAGCTAACTTCCTAATTAATTTAATTCTAACTTATAATTTAAAATATATTCGTACCACTGCTTACATAATATATACAAGCTGGCGCATAGCACTTAAAAATTGCTCTCAACTTGTTCCCTCTAATTCTGTCACTATGAGCAGTGTTAATTCTAGAGAATTGTACTGGAACACTTGAATGGCATTGACATTTGGGGCATTTAAAGGACTCACCATTGCTTATTAAATGCTTTGTGTAGCATTTTATGGATAATAGATGCCATTTTCCAATTTATATGTCTCAATTATATTAAAATAAATGGTTGTCAGTCTTGTTATTAGAAGATAGTACATCTAAACTAAGGCACTGTCTTTCATGTACTTTAATTCATATATGTTCGGAAATAAATGAAAGAAAATACATTTTACATGTGCACTATAGCCTACCATTTTCACCTATTATTATTATTATTATTATTATTATTATTATTATTATTATTATTATTATTATTATTATTATTATTTTCCAGATATTTTTTTCAGTAAAAAAGAACAAAGAAAACTGGATCCTTGTGCACAATTATTATTATTATTATTATTATTCTTGTTAAAGTCTTTTTGATTATGATTAGAATTGGAAGTGGGTTTGCCTCAACGCACCTCAGCCTAAAAGACTTTTTGTGCTCTTCCTAATTACTGATTCAGAAGTTAGATTCTACATCTTTAATTCGATGTTTTATCCACTTCAAAATCAGAGTTTGCTTTTTGTTGTGGAGGCGGCTTAAAAAATTAGATATCTTTTTCGCTGTAAGACCTCACAATCCATTAGTAGATGTCTTGCTGTTTCATCAGCTTGTTTACATAAACGACAGATTGGGTTTTTTGTGAACCTTCCTATTGTTTGAAGCTGTTTTCTGAAAGCACCATGTCCAGTAAGGAAGCAGATACGTCTTCTTAATGATTGTTTATTCAATATTAATAGAGTATCAGTGAGATTTTTACTAGGTTTTCTTATTATTAGCCTGTAGAGTTTAGTTCTGGGAATCTTCCTCCATCTTTTATAAGATTCATTTGAAACCCATTTTTCTACAGTGGATTTGGCTTTTACTGCACTTATTCCAAAGATGGGTTTTTGACCTATGAATGAGGTCTGAGCCCCTTACTTGGCCTGAGTGTCAGCTATCTCATTGCCTTTTATATCTTTATGACCAGGCACCCAATATAGTTCAACTGTATTGCGAGACAAGAGTGATTGTAGTGCTTGGTAACATTCCCATACCAATTTTGAATTGAATTGGTGGGAACTGAGTACTTTAAGTGCAGCTTGGCTATCAGAGTGATGAAAATTTGTCTATTCTCATATCCTCTTTCACAGCACAGGCTTGCATATAATTGAATAGCAAACACTTCTGTTTGAAAGACAGTGACAAATCGACCTAGTCTAATACTGCTGCTTGTCTTAGTTGATGCGTCAAAGATGCCTGCTCCTGATTTTCCTTTTAACCAGGATTCGTCAGAATAGAAATCTTTCTGGCTATTTGGTAAAGGTGTTCTCTCTTCATGGTCGGTTCTTGGTGTTAGATTGACCTTGAATGGATGTGTTAATGAGAGCTTGGTTGACATTAAGTCTGATCTCATTGTGAGCAAGGAGTAATCCTTCACTAGAATTTTGATGGTGGCATGTCCCTTTTTAGAACAATCCCGCCTCCATAATCCCATGGAGGAAATTCTATGGGCTGTAAGTCTTGCCTTTGCTAGTATGCCGAGGCCGAGAGGTGTTAGTCTCAGAAGAGCTTCTAGGACCTTCGTAGGTGTGGTTCTAAAAGCTCCACTTATTGAGAGGCATGCTAATCTTTGAAGACTCGCTAATCTCTCTTGTGTCTTAATTTGTAAGGTTTTTGATCACCATACTAGGGATCCATATGTGATCTGTGGTTTTACCACAGATTGATAGATCCATTTAAGCATGGTAGGCTTTAAGTTCCAACTTTTACCCACTAGCCTTTACAGGATATTAATGATCATCTTACCTTAGAGATGGTTTTTTTAATGTGGTGATTCCATGTCAGTCTGCTATCAAGGGTAACTCCTAGGTATTTTACACTGTCAGAAATCTCCAACATAGCATTAATTTCTTAACGTCATTAAGTTTCCTTTTCCTAATGAATGGGACAATGGTAGTTTTATTGGGATTTATCCCTAAACCTTCCTTTTTCTGCACCATTCATTTACAATCTTCAGAGCATTGTTTGTAACATCTGAGATTATGTTAGGAAATTTATCTTTTACTGATAGGACAATGTCGTCTGCATATCCTTGAGTATAGATTCCTTTGTCATTTAATATTGTTAAAAGAGAGTCTACTACGAGATTCCATAGGAGAGGGGATAGAATTTCCCCCTGTGGAGTTTCTCTCGTAATTTGGATCTCTAATGTTTCTCCATATTGATGAGCTTGAACTATTTTGCTATGGAGGGTGGCTTCTAACCATTTGTGTGTGGTTTGATCCAAGCCCCGCTGCTTAGTTGCTCTAATACTGGAGTGATAACTTGAGATATTAAATGTCCCTTGTATGTCATAGATTCCAAGGGCAATTTCCTGGTATTCAACTGATTTTTCAATCCTACTAACCAGTTTATGTAAAGCAGTATCGCATGGCCTTCCTATATGAAAGGCATGCTAATTTTCATGATTGGAATATCTTATTAGAATTCCATTTTGAATATGTCTTTCTACTAGTCTCTCCAAGGTTTTAAGAATGAAAGAGGCCGAAAGAATTTGGGACTCGTATAGTTCCCGTTTCCTGGTTTCAGATACTACTTTGCTTTTCCTCCAGGCCAAAGGTATATCCAAAGGCTATACTGGCCCTGAGGATTTCACAGAATAGATAGATTAACGAATCAGGTCCTTTCTGCAGTAAAGCTGGAAAGATTCCATCTTCAACAGGAGATTTAAATGGATAAAATTTATTTATGGCCCATTTAATTTTGAAGACATTGATGATTGATGTGGCCATTCTCCAATCCTCTTAAGGTGCGTACACACATAGCGAACGAACAACGAACGAACGACAAAGGAATGCATTCGCTGATTGCAATCGGAACGTGTGTACGTCGCAGCAAAGGCAAACCAAACGATCGGTTTGCCTTCGGAAGTGATCCGTCGCTTGTCGGTACATCAAAGGAAGTTGGTATTCGTTGTGGACGCGATTTGCCACCAGTTTGTAGTTTGCAGCAGAACGCGGCGCTTAGTTTAATTTCCCTATCAGGATGTCGAAGCTCGAGTGGACAGAAGACGCCGTTATTAATCTTACTAATGTATATAGGGAACAGGAAGCGTTATGGAATCCCAAGCATCCTTTTTACCATAATAAATTAAGAAAACATGATGCTTGGGAAGATGTTCAGTTGCAAGGTAGGCGAGTCAAATACGTGCAAAATTTGAAAATTATTTTTGTTCATTTATTCTCAGTGGATACATATTTGTTGTTTATTGTAGGCAGAAGAAGTCAAAAAGAAAATTGAATCCCTACTTACGTCATTCCGGAGGGAAAGGCAGAAGTCTACGAAAAGATCTGGAATGGGGAGTGACTAAGTATATGAGTCGACTTGGTTCGCATACAAATATATGTCCTTCCTTTTGGAGAAATTCACGCCCAGGAAAACAATTGACACATTTGTAAGTATTACCAGTAAACGTATTTATTTATTAATGAGTTTTTGTAAGATTTATTTGCTAATTCTCCAGAGACACTACACCAAAGAACACGTGGTTCTAGTTTGCAGTCACAAATAGGCTATACTTTCAACATAAAAAGAGTTGATCTTTACTTCTATTGTTTTAAGTGTTAAGCTTACTTATCATTAATTAAAACCACCTGTTTATCACTATATAAATCTCATAGAGCCAGTCAAGGAAAAGGAAATATACTTTTTCTTTTTTGGTGTAGCTTTTCTGGAGAATTTAGTTACAGTATATTAAAACCTATTTTAACTTGAAAGCAAAAAATCACACGTGAAAATGTTTCACATTGCTACATCTCTGTTATTTGATAACAGAGAGGATTATCATAAAAAATACCCCCTATAATAAATTTCTAAATTATAGACATCAGCTCAAAGAATTTTGAGTGACCACAAGGGTCCTGAATACAATAAACATGTACAATATAATGTGATGTGATACATTCAAATCGTTTCTTAATGCTTACAAACAATAATAAACAACACTGTAGGCCTAATCACTGTTATCACGCATGACGCGACTTAACATCATTTAGAATCAGCTGATAATATTGTGAATTTTATTAGTAACAACAGTGTAATTTATTCGTCACAACAATAATTCCTTTCTACAATTCACCTTAAACGCTCTCGTCAACAATTGGATCTTCACTCAACAAAGTATTCGTTATAGCACTCCACCGACGACAATGACAGTTTACTTGGATTATTACGCACAACAATGAACTGTTAATCTTAACTAATATTTACAAAGCACTATTTACAAATCAGAACTACCAGTTCTCAGTTCACAGTTCTTCTATCTCAGTCACTCGAGTTCACAGTATCTCGAACCACAGACCTTCAGAGACAGTTCACTGTACTCGAACTCGGGTCCCTCCAACTGCGGTCCACTGCACTCGAACTCAGGTCCCTCCAACTGCGGTCCACTGCACTCGAACTCAGGCCTTCGGATGCTGACGCAGATGCGGACGCACACTCGAGTCGAACTCTGGCTTACTCACTGACAGAATAACTGAAAACTCTGCTCTAGTTCGCTGGCGCTTCTTCTTTTATAGCAAAATCATAGTTGCGAGAACCTTCTACAGGTGTGTAGAGAATTATCTGGATATCTCCACTTCGACGCATTTTCTGGAAGGGTCGAGATGGTCCATTCCCCCTTACTCCGCATGCAGCAGTTGCGCGTGCACTCTCCCCTCGTCGCGTGGGCCTTTCCCTTTCCCCTCGTCGCGCCGTCCCTCATGCTTCATGAAGCCCGCGCGATATGCTCTCTCTCGCGGGACGCTGGTCGTGAGTTCGAATCTCACGTCGCTGTCACATTGCTCCCTCCTTAGGGCTGCTCGTCCCGGGCAGTCCCTTGGTAGGCTGCTAATCGGTCCAGATGCACCACCATCATCTTCCCTCGAGGTTGTCGCTGGATGCGGTACACCACGTCGTTGATCCGGGTCACCACGCGGTATGGTCCATCCCAGGCACGCTGCAGCTTTGGTGATTTCCCTTTGGTCCTGATAGGTCGATACAGCCACACCAGGTCGCCCTCCTGGAATCCTGCAGAGTTGGCTAATCTGTCGTAGCGCACCTTCATCCTGTCGCTGGCCATCTTGAGGTGCTCTCTGGCCAGTTGGTGAACTCCATTCAACTTCTCGGTGAGTTCTGCCACATAGTCAGTCGCTGGCTGGTCGGCGCTGGGTGGCGTGCCAAACAGCAGATCACAGGGCAGACGCAGCTCTCTCCCGAAGACCATGTTTGCCGGTGTCATCCCTGTTGTATCGTGGACCGAAGCTCTGTAGGCCAAGAGGAACAGTGGAACTCTGGCATCCCAGTCTCGCTGATGGTTGGACACCACCTTCCGCAGGTGCTCCTCCACGGTTTTGATGTATCGTTCCACCATGCCGTCGGACTGTGGGTGGAGGGGAGTGGTCCTGGTTTTATGCACCCCCAGACGCTCGAACAATTCTCCCATCAGGTTGGATTCGAAGTTGCGCCCCTGATCGCTATGCAATTCCCGGGGCACCCCGAATCGGCAGATGAAGTTGTCAAGCAGCGCGTCGGCCACCGTCGAAGCCTCTTGGTTGGGAATCGCGTAAACCTCTGGCCATTTTGTGAAGTAATCCATGGCGACTAGCAGGTAGCGGTTCCCGCGATCCGTGACCGGGAACGGTCCAGCAACATCAATGGCGATCCTCTCAAAAGGAGCTCCCACGTTGTACTGCTGCATGGCTCCCCTGCTGCGGGTCCTTGGTCCGCGACTGGCTGCACAGGTGTCGCATCTTCGGCACCATTGTTCCGTGTCGGTTCTCTGATGCAACCAATAGAACCTCTGCCTTAACTTGTCCAGCGTCCTGTTGGCTCCCAGGTGGCCTCCAGTCACTCCAGCATGAGTCTCCTCCAGCACTTCCTTCACCTTGCTCCTGGGCAGGACAAGTTGTTCTATGCGGGTCCTTCCATCGGCCGACTCCCAAATCCTCTTCAGGATACCGTCCTTGACAGTGAAGGATTCCCACTGGGCCCAGTAGCTCTTGTAAGTGATGCTACGGTTGGCGATATCGGCCCATACTGGTCTCTGGCCGGACTCCACATCACGCAGTAGCTGTCCAATGTTTGGGTCCTCCAGCTGCTCCCTCCTTATGGCGGCGTTATCCCATCCTGGGCTCGGATGGACGGCAATTGCTCGGACTTTGTGGGCGCCATCCCGCTCTTCCACTTTCAGGCAGTGTTTGCAGCCATCCGGGCACGGACGTCGTGATAAGGCATCAGCGTTGGAATGTTTCTTCCCTTGGCGGTGTTCGGAGGTGAAGTTGTACTCCTGCAGTCGTTGAACCCAACGGGCGGTCTGCCCCTCCAGATTCTTGAAGCCCAATAGCCAGGTGAGTGCAGAATGGTCTGTCCTCAGATGGAACTCCTGGCCATACAAATATTTGTGGAAATGCTTCAGGGCTTCCACAATGGCAAGAAGTTCTCTACGGGTCACGCAGTAGTTTCTCTCAGCCTTGGACAATGTTCGGCTGAAGTAGGCAATCACCCTCTCTTGCCCGTCCTGTTCCTGAGAGAGTACTCCGCCGATGCCTACGTTGCTAGCGTCCGTGTCGAGCGTGAACTTCCTTCCAGGGATGGGATATCCCAGTACAGGAGCAGTGCAGAGCGCCTCTTTCAGCGACTGGAAGGATGACTCCGCCTCGTCTGTCCACTGGAATTGTCGTTTCTCCTCGGTCAGCTTGGTTAGAGGCTTAGCGATGTTGGCGTACCCAGCTACGAACCTTCTGTAATAAGTGCAGAGGCCGAGAAAGCGGCGCAGCTCCTGCTTGTCCCTCGGTCTCGGCCATCCTCTGACGGCTTGTAGCTTCTCCGGGTCCGTGGCCACTCCGTTGGTCCCTACTACGTGTCCCAAGTAGTTGACCTTCTTCTGGAATAGATGGCATTTCTTCGGGTTCAACTTCAGTCTGGCTTGTCGCAGTCTCTCGAACACTTTCCTCAGGTTCAACAGCTGTTCGCCGAAAGTCTTGCCCACCACGATGACGTCATCAAGGTACAGCAAACAGGTGTCGTATGTCAGGCCTCTCATTACGGACTCCATTAGTCTCTGGAATGTAGCCGGGGCGTTGAAGAGGCCGAACGGCATAACGGTGAACTGCCATAGTCCCTGGCCTGTAGAGAATGCCGTTTTCTCCTTGTCCTCAGGATGTAGCGCCACCTGCCAGTATCCTGACTTGAGATCCAACGTCGAGAACCACTCTGCTCCGGCCAGGGTGTCCAAGGTGTCGTCAATTCGTGGGAGGGGAAAGCAGTCTTTCCTGGTGACGTCATTCAGTCTTCTGTAGTCCACGCAGAAACGCAGGTCCCCATTCTTCTTCTTCACCAGCACTACAGGTGATGACCAAGGGCTGTCGGATTCCTCGATGACCCCTCTTGCTTTCATGCTCTCCAGTTGGCTGTCAATCTCCCTCTGTTTAGCTAGAGGGACGCGTCGAGGAGGTTGTCTGATTGGGCGAGCATTTCCGGTGTCAATGCGGTGCTGAACTTTCTCCGTTCTCCCGTAGTCGTTTTCAGACAGACTGAACACGTCCTGAAACTCTGTCAGTAGATCGTGGACTTGTCTTCTTTCTCTTTTGCTTAAATTCGCCGGCAATTCTCGAGCCAGCTCTTTCAGTGATGGGTCTAGATCTGGACGTGGTCGGTGACACTCCTCGTTTTCTGCCAGCGACGTCACAGACACCACCGGCTCGACGTTACCTAGTACAGTTCCACTAGGCACCTCCTTGTCCCGATTGGTGACATTCAGGACCCTCACCGGTACCACCTTCTGATTCGGGAGTAGGGATCTGGCCACATAAACCCCATCTATCGGAGTTGTTTGCGAATCGAGGAGCAGGTTTCTCTTAGGTTGTCCGTCCAGTCTTGCCGTCACCACCATCTCGCAGCCTGCTGGGATTGTCACATGATCCTCCAAGGTGAGTCTGCTGGCCATGGGTTGGTCTTCGACGTCTCTCAGGAACACTTCATCCTGACCAAAACGCAGGATACGGCGCCGGACGTCCACCGTTGCATCGAAAATCCGCATGGCGTCGAGTCCCAGGATGACGTCTTCAGTGATGTTGGCGACGAACACCCACATCTCCAGTCTCCTCTTTCCCAATGTCAGATCCAGGAAAACCTCCTTTTGGATGGGCAGATTCTCGCCTGAGGCAGTACGTAGCTCATACCGGCGGAGCGGCGTCCTCCCAGGTAGTCCACGCACGACTTCCGGTCTGGCGATAGTGAGCGACGCCCCGGTGTCTACCAGTACTCTGCATGGGCGGCCTCTTATCCATCCGTCAGCAATCAGCCCATCGTCGCATCTTCTGTTAACCGTCTTCAAGATCAGCCGAGGGGATGGTGATGACGGCGCCGACGTGCCCCTCATCGCATCGGCCCCTTTTAGTTTTCCTGTTTGTGACCAGATCGGTCACAGTCCCTCCTCAGGTGTCCAGGCTCGCCGCAGGACCAGCAGGTGGGCACTCCTCGTCTTCGTCGCTCGGGTGATTTCGGTTGACGTTCCTCGACGTCGGCCGCCGCGACGCTCCTAATCCGGTGCGATGCCGAGACGTTCGCCGTCAACTTGGCTGCCTCCATCCTGAGGGCCGCCGCCAGAGCTGCATTGATGGTGCGATGTTCTGCCAAGAGTAGCTGTTGCTTTATTTCCGGGTCTCGAACTCCGCTGCCGAAGGTGTAGGCCGCCTCTCCAGCGATGAAATCATTAGGTAGGCCCCTGAGGGCCTTATGGGCCAGTTGTTCCACCGCCATCGCGAATTCTTGTAGGGACTCGCCTGACTGTTGGACCCTCGTTTTTAGTTGGGTCCTAAATGCTGCAGCAAGTTGATGGTCACCATAACGTCCCTCCAGGGCCGCCATTATCTCAGCGGCTGTCCCATCTTCTGGAACGCTGTGAAGAATCTCCGACGCCTGTCCTTGAAGCGCGGTCAGCAGCTGAGTAGTCTTCTTCGCTGGGGTCCACCCATTATGTGCTGCGGTGGCCTCGAACTGGCGACGGAATATCGCCCAAGACGTCGTACCGTCGAACTTCGGCGTCTTGACGTTGTGATGTCTGGCTGAAGGCGATGATTCCGCAGGGCCACTATATGGAGTCCTCAACTCTGTGGCCGCTTCTTGCATGGCACGTCGAACCTCCTCGGCAACTATCTGTTTATGTTCTCTAGCCTGGCGATCCACCAACGCGAGAATGTGCTTGTTTTCTTCAGCATGTCGGTCCATCACCTCACTCGTCTGCTCTTGACGACGCTCGAGATCGCGGATTTTTCCGTCGAAATGGTCTACATCCTGTCTCAACTCGGCTACTGTCTCGTTTATAGTTGTAAAATTCTGGTTTAATTTATCCAGATCGGCCTTAAGTTCGTCTTTCACAATGGCGACAATTCCATCTACGTGGGCCGAAACACTTTCGATTTGTGTAGTGACGTCATCTTTCACTCCGCTTATGTCGCCTTTCACTCCGCTTATGTCACTTTTCATCTCTGTTTTCACTTCGCTTATGTCACTTTTCATCTCCGTTTTCACTTCACTTATGTCGCCTTTCACATCACTTATGTCGTTCTTAACCTCACTGATGTGCTTGTTCATGTTATCTTTTACTTCACTAATGTGCATGTTCATTTCTGCTTTCATTTCTGCGATGGCTTGCAGGATCTGCTGTAGGTTCTCCATTGTCGATATTGTCCCGATTCTGACACCAGTGTGAATTTTATTAGTAACAACAGTGTAATTTATTCGTCACAACAATAATTCCTTTCTACAATTCACCTTAAACGCTCTCGTCAACAATTGGATCTTCACTCAACAAAGTATTCGTTATAGCACTCCACCGACGACAATGACAGTTTACTTGGATTATTACGCACAACAATGAACTGTTAATCTTAACTAATATTTACAAAGCACTATTTACAAATCAGAACTACCAGTTCTCAGTTCACAGTTCTTCTATCTCAGTCACTCGAGTTCACAGTATCTCGAACCACAGACCTTCAGAGACAGTTCACTGTACTCGAACTCGGGTCCCTCCAACTGCGGTCCACTGCACTCGAACTCAGGTCCCTCCAACTGCGGTCCACTGCACTCGAACTCAGGCCTTCGGATGCTGACGCAGATGCGGACGCACACTCGAGTCGAACTCTGGCTTGCTTGCTCTGGCTTACTCACTGACAGAATAACTGAAAACTCTGCTCTAGTTCGCTGGCGCTTCTTCTTTTATAGCAAAATCATAGTTGCGAGAACCTTCTACAGGTGTGTAGAGAATTATCTGGATATCTCCACTTCGACGCATTTTCTGGAAGGGTCGAGAAGGTCCATTCCCCCTTACTCCGCATGCAGCAGTTGCGCTTGCACTCTCCCCTCGTCGCGTGGGCCTTTCCCTTTCCCCTCGTCGCGCCGTCCCTCATGCTTCATGAAGCCCTCGCGATATGCTCTCTCTCGCGGGACGCTGGTCGTGAGTTCGAATCTCACATCGCTGTCACAATATTATAATCTTAATATTATTAATAGACTATAATGGAATTTATGTTGTCAGCAAACAGCTGGATACAAGAAGATTGATTAATATTATTAATGAAGCTTATGTATTGTATGAGTTGTGCAAAAAGTTTTTGAAACAGAAGTTAGTGAAGTAATAAAATTATTTATCCATGACCATAACGAAAAACATGCCTTTACTAAATACTTTTGCGTGTGTAAAGTAGGCTATTATTCAACATTACTTTATTTCACTAGTGAGATAAAGACTTTACCTCACAGTTTGAACTTTATCTCACAGTTCATTAGTATTTTCCTAGTAGGCCTACCCGGGTACACACGTAGACCCTACTCATTTCTTTCCATTGAACTATTACTCAAGAAGTTAATATATTAGTTACTAGATGTCACTACCTCTACTTCTTTATTACCATTTCTTAAATATACATACACTCAATCTCCTTCTCTTTTCTCTATCTGCTACGTCGTAATTTGTACATTACATCCATATCTAATATGCATCTTTTTAAA
The DNA here is from genome assembly GCF_040183065.1 of Periplaneta americana. NCBI lineage: Eukaryota > Metazoa > Arthropoda > Insecta > Blattodea > Blattidae > Periplaneta > Periplaneta americana. Next base: position 27,536,123 of record NC_091133.1, on the reverse strand, counting down.
ATTTTGTAATAATTTACCTTTTGGGATGCAAGGAGACTTGAACCTGCGAAGTTGGGTTTATAGGATTTTAAAACTTTTAAAACAACACGCGTTAGCCAACTGAGCTAAACAGACACGATGATTAATTAAGTTTTAATATTCCTCTTAAGTTTACAGAAGTAAAATGTGAAATTATTTTAATCACATTAGTTCCGTGAACACTTCTAAATAATCCTTGAAACTTCAAAAAGACGAAAATACACGTTTAAAGTGAAAAAATATATATTAAAATTATATAATTAATTATAATTTGTTATTTATCCAACGCCTTAGATACCATTCTTTACTAATCATGGCCTCCTACATCATGACCTACCTAGTAATGTATTGATTCTAAAATCCATGCCACGGTATGTGATTACATGAGGACTTATTTTCAACATATTTTCTTTTATAAAACATAATTTTTCGTTATGGTCATGGATAAAATTACGTATGGTACTTGTGAGCGTGATCTTTATTGCACTCGTGTAATTTAAGCACTCGGCTAACGCCTCGTGCTTAAATCTTTCCACTCGTGCAATAAAGATGCACTTACCTCACAAGTACCATAAATAACTATTTTATAGGTGTAATAATATTAGGATCTTACTTCTCGAGTGTTATATCAGCAACATTGGGAGGCTGCAACAGTAGAGATAAGGATCAACGATTTTTTTTATGTTGAAGTATATTTGTGACTGCAAACCAAAACTACGTGTTTGTAGGGCCTATACATCTCACAGAAACCAATGAAGCAAAAGAAAGTTATGTCTTCTTTGGTGTAGTTTTTCTGAAGAATTACCGTATCGTATTTGGGAAAATTTTAGAACACGGATTGCACCTACCAAATTATGTCTTAAAATACTAAAAAGAGCAGATTTGTCTGCGTTTGTCGAATGTGCATCATTATATTTACGAAAAGGCACTTTTTAGTGCCAATAATTTATTTTGTGTGCACAAGGTTGGAATTTTGAAGTAAGAGGGAAAGGGTGCAATCCATGTTCTGGAGTTTATCTGAGGTGGGGGAGGTGGGATATGATGATAGAGCTTGGATTAATCTTGCACAGGATAGGGACCAATGGCAGGCTTATGTGAGGGCGACAATGAACCTCCAGGTTCCTTAAAAGCCATTAATAAGTAAATAATCTTCTCCTGAACAAAGGTTGCCTATAAAGAATACTATACATACCAGTACATAAGTTAGTTACAATATTAAGAATTTGGGTATAAATGCAAAAATTATTTTGCAAAATTCAAAGAAACAACGTTGTTATACAAAGGATGGAACCAGACAATCAATCATTTCTGTTGTTTGACACAGTACATCTATTATAATGTGATGAGACATTCCATTTTGAATGCGACAGTCCTATTTTAGACATTCCGTCCCAATGTCTCCACCATTTTTGTTGGGATGCCTATTAGTCACATTTTATTGGAAAATGTAAATGTCCCATTTTGAGCTTCAGAAATTCTGATCACATTATCCAATAAAATGTTGACCATTAGTGTAAGGAAAATAAAAGTGACTGAAGTCAATTTCAAACAAATCACTAGTTTGGATACTTTTATCTATAGGTTTCTAATAGGCATAAGCTAGATTTCATGCACGTATTTTCTGAATGGAATTTATTAGTACATACTGCTTGTGAACAAAATGAAGCCAATAATTTAGCAACAAAGGATGCCAACAAAGAAAACAGAGGTGGATGAGACAGTGAACTTACAGATAAACAGATTGCCTAAAACCATTTTATTTTTGTTCAGGAGGAAAAACACGTATTGCTGCCAAAATCTACAGCAATTTGAAGCTGTTGGTTTCAGGACAGTGCTTCATTCCTTGCAGTGGAATGTTCCAACATGTTACCAATTATTCTCCCAAGCACATATGTTTCAAAATTTTATCTAAATCTCTCATTGTTTCATATGTTTATGTATAATTATAATATATTCTTCGCCTAAAATTACTTGGAAGACAAACATGCACTCCCTCTTGACACTATTTCAGTCGAAATGTTGTTTCCACAGTTTTGTCCTCAAAATCAACCCTACACTGTATGTATTTTTCACCAAAATGGAATTTAGTTAAAGATACACTCAATGAAATAATTCTAATGAGTGATTTCTATTGCTTGTGCTGTTTTGTGAAACATTTTACTGATATTATTAGATTGGTTACTGATATTACGAGAATTTTGGCAATAATTCTGATTTATTAATTTTATGAAGCAGGCCCCTGAGGATGCAATACTAGGGAAACTGACCATTTCCCAAGTAATTCTTCCTGGACTTCTTGCATGTTACCGGTATGTTGGTAATTGGTAACAAGTGGGAGTAGGCTGCAGCTGTGCAATAGTATATATAGGAAAATATCAAGCTACTTTTATGTTCAAAGCAGGGCTTGAGGTGGGGCAAGGTGTGACAGGATGGCATCTCTGTTCCTTTTGAAATGGCTTAAAACCATCCTGTTACTTCTTAGCATTTCTTAGTATGTAATGCATATGTGACTCTATTTTAATGCATGCTACATAAACTACTGTAATATGTTTGTAGGTCTAAACTGTACATCACACAGCATATTTTCATAACTTATGTCTATGAATAAAAAGGGAGAAACCATCCCGGTTCTTTTGTTCATTCCACCTCAAGCACTGGTTCAAAGTATTTGTGGCTACAAACTAAAACCACGTGTTTATCACTATATATATCTTACAGAAACCAATGAAGCAAAAGAAAATTGTGTCTGATTTGATGTAGCTTTAATGACAAAATACCTACCGGTACGTAAAGATTAATTTTTGGTCTTACAGAATGTATCTGTTATGGTAACTGTTATACCATTTATTTCATTATTGGAATAGGCATACACAATATAAATACAAATAGAAATGTAATACATTTGCAAATATGTTGAATACAGAAGGTAATTCAATAAATAATAACAATAATAATACCAAAAAAACTTATTTCAGTAAAAGGAACTTGAAAAAAAACACATACTAAAAATAACATAGTGACATAAATTGCAATACAACAAACTCTATTACGTGGCTAACGAGAAAGATGGGCTTCGGCACAAATCAAGTCACATGGTTATCATGGTCTAGTCATGGCCACCGTGACAATCGCCTAATAAAAGTACATGTTCAAAGTTTTAAAAAACAAAGGAATTGCTATATTAAACTCATGTTAAACGTACATTTATATATAAACTTGTTCAATGTTGGCCTTGTTACAACTAAGAATGTGATGTCGCGCTGTAGCCTGTCTTTCTCATTAACCACATATCTATTACTACTATAAACAAGATACACAGATAGTTTTACCTACGTTATATAATTCTCAATGTGGGTTATTTGGAAATTGAATGCACTGTATATGGGAAATCAGGCAAATATGGGCACTTTTAAGGGGTTAGGTACAGCTTACAGCAGTAAAATTTTGAAAAAATTCAACATTTTTTTTCTTCCATTACTGAATCTTGTACAATAATGAAAATTAGTATGTGTAAAACACTGTCCTTCTGCTATGTGAAAAACATATTTTTACGATTTAAAAAAAAAAACATTATTTATTTATTTTCAAAAATTCAGTTCACTGTGCAGTGATGAAGCATTTCCCACATAACTCAAAAACTATCCAACATTGTCATGAAATTTTTTGTGTGTATTTATGCATGTTGTATCTACAATATGATGCAAGATCATTTCTTTATCTTTGATAGATTGTCTGATAAAAAAAATCATTAAAAAATGGTCAAATATCAGTATTTCCTTCTAACAAAAAATGTAGTTGAAAGAGCATGATATTGTAAACATGAGTTTCAGCAATAAAATAAAAGAGAGAGAACATGAAAAAGTTATCAAGTGTATGAGTTATGAGGGAAATGCTTCATCACTGCACAGTGAACTACCACCATTACGAATTTTGAAAAAAAATATATATAATAATTTTTTTTAAATCTTAAATTTTTTTTTTTTTCATGTAGCAGAAGGACAGTGTTGTACACATACCAATTTTCATTATTGTACAAGATACAGTAATGGAGGAAAAAAATGTTGAATATTTCCAAAAATTTTACTGCTGTAAGCTGTACCTAACCCCTTAAGGTAATGCCCATGTCATCTAATTCTTCGTGAGTTAACAAAGCATCAAACAGTATATTTGTATAACAAACACTTTGACATTCTCTTAGGAATACTTTCGCTGCCATGGTACTTCTCCCAATTCTGTCGTGAAATAAGTAGCATACTCATCTCTGATCGACTGACTACTTACTGCCGACTTCCTTGGGACCCTCCTAAAGGGCAGGAATGATGTAAGTGCAGTATCATTCCTCCAGTTTCCTTCAGTAACATTTCCTGCAACTTCAGCATCCAATGCTCCATTAGGAGTGTAGAGATTCCTAGAAGAATCACTTCTACGCATAAAATTATGCAAATACAAGCAACACCGTACTACAGTGCATGCTTTTTCTGGCTGAAGTAACATTGGCTTGCGAAGAACCCTAAATACAGCAGAAAGAATTCCAAATGCATTCTCCACTACACGACGTGCTCTTGATAACCTGTAATTAAATATTCGCTCTTTGCTGCCATTTTCTTGTACACCTGGGAAAGGCTTCAACAAATTGTTCTGTAGAGGGAATGCATCATCTCCTATGAATACATATGGGACTTTCTCCATTCTGCCTGGGAGAAAGTCATCAGATGGAATTCCAAGTTCATTGTTCTGCAGTTTCCTGTAGAATGAAGTATTCCTTAAGACCCCACTGTCTGAAATTCTTCCTTGGCATCCAACATCAGCATAAATAAAGGAATAGTTAGCATCCACAATTCCCAACAAAACTATACTAAATGTCCCTTTATAGTTGAAAAACTCGGTGCCATAAAGACATGACTTTTTTTAAATTCTAACTACTATTATTTTTATACAGCTTGATTACACAACTTTTAACACTATATCACTTCGGAATATATAGTTTATATTGCTTTCACGTGTTCAAATACTAAGTTACGATAACCCACAGGCTGAAACTAGTCAACAAGTTACCCTAACCTAGTATTTAACAAAAAAAAGCAATATAAACTATATATTCCGAAATTATTTTTATGTTTAGGAGTTATTAAAGGCATTTCTAAGGGGAAAAAATTGTAGTTGCGTTTTTAAATTTGGGAACTCGTAATGATATATAATAATTTTTTCTTAGGAGGTTTTAGGTCACGAGAACGAGGATGAAGGCCAGAATAACAATGTGCCTGATGAAACGTCGCGAGATTTTTTTGATGACCTGGATTCAGCCTCAACTCAAGTGCCTTGTACTACATCTGAGGGATTGACATCATTCTCAACTCCAGTGTGTTCCACTGCAAGTCCTCTTACATCTGGGGGGTTGAGGAAAAGGAAATCGAAAGAGGACACAAGAATATCAGAGGCCTATGCCATTTTACAAGCAACGGTAGCTAAGCAACAAGCTAAAGATACGAGCACCATCTTTGGAGACTTTGTTGCCACAAAACATCGCTCATACAGCGAAAGAACGCGATGCATTGTGGAACACATGATTGGTAACATTCTGTTCCAAGCAGATATGGGACAGTTTGAGCTAAGTACACAGGAACAAGTTAGCTCCAACGCCCATATTCTGCCGGAATACATTGACAACCCTGTAGAAACTGAATCTGGGAATGTAATTTATGTAATAAAATCTCAGGAATGATTAAGGCTAAAATTAGTAAAATCAGAGAAAATGAGATAGGCCTATGTTTCCCAGATAATTTACATTATGTATTTATTTAATCATTATTTTTTTATATTATTGTTAATGTGTAGATTGATATTACATAACTGGCCACGCGATTATTTGAAAGATGATATTATTTTATTGTACATTTTGTATCATAATGTCAGTTCTGTGATTCATGATTAACCTTCCTTAACAACATGAAAAATCCTACATTCTTTTATTTCAGTCCTATACTAAGTTTATATGACATAACTCTTTCAATATTAAGTCAATTGGTTGTATCTGTTGAGAAAGAAATAACGAAATAAGAACTGTAATAAATCCACAAAAAGGACTGGTGTCACAGAATCGACAAAAGACAGACAGTTTTATTGCTTGTAGTAAGTGTCACAGAACTGATATTATCCATTAGGGACTGATGTAAATAATATTTGGAGCATTAAAGAAACAATTCAATGATTATCTTTTGCAATAAAATAATAAATGGCAGGGGCATGCTACAATTTTATCCTGTTAAAATATATTTCGTTCCACTTTTTAATTGCTAAATAACAATAAAAATGCTTTTGAAGATGTGGTCAGAGACACGTCACAGAACAGACATCTTCACACTCAGAGTTGCTGCTCAGGCATAATAATGGTTAGTTACAATTGTCCAAATTCATTTACAACATGGTTTTAATATTGTAATGTTTTGTAATGTATATCTTTCTTTGAAATATAACAGATGTGTTGATTTGTGTAATTAATATTCATCTTTCCTTTGTTCTTACTTACATGTTTCCCTTTTTGGCTTATTCAATTGAAGAGTAGAGGAGAAAAACCTTGATACGTCACGTTTTACTATTTTTACAGGAAAGCAAATTAAAAGTTTCAAGGCACATTAGGCCTGCAGTCTACTTTCTTTGGGTTATCATTCTTCCAATGTCTTTGGCTAATGAGGTTGTTATTCTGTGCAATTAAACTACTATAATCTACACTACCTGAGCTATTACATGGACTTCTCTCGTTTTTCCCTGTGCTCTTCAATTGCTTTAAACAATTCACTCAGTTTAAAGCAGGGGTCGTCAGCACAGAGCACGCTGGGGCTAGCCTCTCTTACCTGCAGAAAACACAGTGCACTATAGTGCTCTCGTAGCTGCTAGCGGGTATGCTATCTCTCCCTGTTGCACAATGGTGCACACAGGACGGCACCGCATACCCATTGGACATTTCAGCGAGTGCTGACGACCACTGGTTTAAAGGATCCTCTACAATTTAGATGCATTACTTCTCTTGCAAAAATCATTATCATTCAATCGGCAGTTTTGTAAACACAAATTTGAAAAATAATGCGAAGTTATAAAATAAAACACGCGATTGCATAAGCAACATTTTCATTATTATTACTTATACCGTCTTGGGTTAAATTTCAGAACACGGATACCTTCCTTTCCCTCTTACTCCAAAGTTCAAACCTTATGCACAGAAAATAAATTATTGGCACTGAAAAGTGCCTTTTCGTAAGCATGATGCGCATTCGACAAACACAGACAATTCTCTCTTTTTAGTATTTTAAGATAATTGTTGTCAGTGAGGTATCCGTATATTGAAACTTTCCCCTGTCTTGCAGTCTTACCTTAATAAAATCTTCCAGTTCCTCAATTATAGTTGTGCATACTTCCGGAACGATCCTGGTAATCAGCTGTTTAGACACTTTGAACAAATACATTAAGCTTGTGTATGAATCTCCTGTAGCGAGATATCTAAGTGTCAATGCCAGCCTTTCCTGTATTGGTATTGCTTCTCGCCAGCTTGTATCTTTCTTCGAAATTTTCGGCCCTATTTTGCATAGTAATATTTCGAAGTCAGTTGCTGAAATCCGACAGAAGTTGTGAAACTGTCCCGATTCTATTCCACGCAAATCATGAAGCAAGTCAGTGCCTCTATATTGTTTGCGACTTTCGTAGAGTGGCGTCTGCCACCATCGCCTTTTCTTTTTTAACTTTCTTTTCGTTAAACTGCCTATAACAACAACGGCTGCACTTGCTATGATTATATCTTCGTCCGCCATTATTCCGGATAATCAACGAACGTGAATGTTTTCTGATCATTTGCTGATGATTTGTACGTTGCTCCAAACTGCGAACGAACAACGAAGTTTCGCTTCATCATTCGTTCGTTGTTCGTTCGCTATGTGTGTACGCACCTTTAGGAGACTTTTAAATTATGGCTGTTCCAAAGATAGCCAAAGCCCCCATGATCACTATCAGTGAATTCACATTCTGGGAAATATGTATTTATAAGAAGTTTTAATTTGTCTTTCCTCGAGGTTGTATGTTCCCCATTAGCTCCTTTAAGAGTGCCAACAGGAGAGACAGGATCCTGGGCAATCACTTTATGAAGTTTAGAAGCTGTCTTTGTTGAGTCAACTTCTTGATAAAATTTTGTTCAGGAAGCTCATTTAGCTTTCCTTATTAGTTTGTTGTAATTGGTTAGATTTCTATAATATTCTTCCCAAGCACCATTAATTTTGGACTGATTGAACAGACACCTAATTCTCAATTTATTCTGTTCTAGTTCTGGTTCCACCATACAGCACCTTTTTATTTAGGTCCTGTTTGGATAGGACAGTTCGATAACAATCAACAATTGCTTTTTGTAAATTCGAGGCAGCTGTTTCGATGTCAGCAAGATGATTGACTCTCCTTCTCAAAGAAGTCAGTCTAAATGATAACTCCTTCTCATAGGATTGCCAATTTGTTCTTTTTGGGTTTCTATATTCCTATGATGGAGCCTCAGATACATGCCACTTACAGATCATAGTCTCTAGATGCACTGTTGAGACTGTAATATTGATGACTTCTGCTCTATTTTTATTTCTAAAAGTGGGTCGGTCACCGATATTTAAAATAACTAAATCTTTGGAGACCAAGTAATTTAATAAGGACTCACCTCTCTGGTTAATGTTGGTGAAACCCCAGTTTACATGATGGGTGTTAGAGTCCATGCTATTTAGCAGCTGCCTTCGTCTCATCATGGAGTATTCCACTAAGGTATGTAGTTCATTGGCGGGTGAAAGATCCTTTATGTCATAGGGGAGATAGCAGGAACTGATAACCACGTTCTTCATGTCCCCAGACTTCAAGGTAAATTCTGCTGTTATGTCTCTGTAACAAAGATTCATTAGAGGCAGGCATTGAACTTCCTTCCTTGTTAGAATACAAATTCTGGGATTTTGAACAGATTTGTTGTAAATCAGCTTACCTTTGACATTTCCTAGCTCAAGAATCTGCCCCTATCGAATCCAGCTTTTTTGATTAGGGCTATGGTGATGTTATCCCATAGGAATTTATGACAGATGACAGCAGTTGCTGCCTTACTGTGTTGCAGATTTATTTGGAGAATTTTTATCCTCTCCATCCTTCTTACATTCTTCTTTTTTAAGACTACCTAAGAAGACTCTCATGTTGGAGGCTCTTATGCTTCAAGTGAGGAGTCGTCAATTAGGGCCACAATTATTTGTCCTGAGGGATTACATAGTTTTATTGGAGCTAGTTTATAGTCTTAGTAGCGCACCGTAATTTTAAATATGTGTTGTGTTTAACCCATGTTTTGTGTGAATCAATTTTCATTATACCAAGATAGTCGATAGTGAAAGCGTGTCTAGATCGAAGCGAAGAAAGAAAATAAGATATTGAAGGTGAAAAGGTAAGAAGAGGAAAACGGATAACATCAGAAACTCGCGGCTCAGATAGTGTTTACTAGTGTACGTTGGTGTGACGGATAGAAAAATAGAAAAGTGAAATAGGGAGAATAAACAAAACGCGCACCAATTCCCCAGGTCCGCGCCATCTTGAAAATAAGCAGCATACGCGAGTAACTGCAGACTCATCAAACGCAAAGCAACTGCTCCCACAGCTAAACAACAGCGAAGTGAACGAAGCTAAACACAGGATGAATAACAGCAACATGACGGATAAATGCGCGAAGTGCGAGATGACAATAAGCAAGGAAGCGGTAGGCTGCGATGGCTGCCCTCTATGGTTCCACAGCACCTGCACCCCTTTAGGGGTCACGGAGGCGAAAGCATTGAACTCAAAGAAGGGAAACCTACTATGGATGTGCGATACATGTAGATATAGGCTACAAACGTATGGATTGAATAAAACTTCTACGGAAGCAGACGATCTAATCACTGATAGCAAGAAGAGCTACGAAGAACTAAAACAAAAAATGGACGAGGTCAGCGAGACCCTGATGCAAAAAATGTCCCTACTGCTAGAAACCCAATTACATCAAACAGAAATCCTGACATCGATAATAGAAAAACCAGAAACAAATTCAGCGGGCAGGGAACAAGCGGGAAGTGATGTAGAGAGAAACAAACAACCACGCCCCTCAGTCATCAAGGAACAACGTCAATATCAACACGATAAGCAAGACACAGAAACAAACAACGATCGACCAGAAACAAATGAACAAAGCCTCTACATCGAAGGAAGTAGAAGACAATACGCAGATGCGGTAAACATAGCCCCACGAAACAAAAGGCAGAACACTACAACTATTGGCACAATGGACCCATCGAACACAGATTTGCAAGCAGGAGAGAGACGGGCCTGGCTCTACGTAGGAAAACTTCACCCGAACACCACAACGGAGAAGATAAAAAACCACCTGCAGAAACAAGGAATCGAAACAGGAATCGAATGCGACGAACTAACTACAAAGGGTACCCTGAAGGCCTTTAGAATAGCCGTTCCTTTCGAGAGAAGATCTCAAGTAACCACTCCAGAATTCTGGCCGCAAGGTGTCTTGGTCAGACAATACCGATTTCGGAATGGGAGAACGGAAGGAGCGATATTGGAATAACAAGACACACAGCATAGACAATACAACAAGCACACACAGGACCAAGATCAGGACTCTACTATGGAATATTGAAGGACTAAGAAACGCAACAAATATATTACCAGACAACTTCTTCCAGACGTACTACATCGTATGCCTCACAGAAACCATGCTGACAAAGGACTGGACGACAAATGATCTATATACCATACACTCTCTTGCCACACAAGGACACGCTGGAAGGCCGAAAGGCGGCATCACTTGCCTGTTGAAACCCAGGCTGTCACCATTTCAAGTCATACATAAAACAGAGAATATCCTAGCAATCCAGACATCCCTATGCTCGATAGTTTGTGCATATTTTCAACCAGAGTGGAAACCATATGACATCATAGAAGAAATCAACTTAGCACTTACACAAGTAGACAAGAACGAACCACTAATTCTAGCAGGAGACTTTAATAGCAGAATAGACATTATCAGCGAAAAGACGTCCATAATAATTAATCACCTCGAAGCGGAAGGGATCTCCCTACTAAGTAAAGGAAGCGAAAAACCTACATTGGACCAAATGGATGCAGCACCATTGATCTTTACTTCAGTAACATGAAAAGAATAGAAAGAATGTCCACAGAAGTACTTAGCAACGTAGTCATCCGAAAACAGATGCCAGTGGAATCGACTCTCACGATGGAAACCAGATCTCAAAAGAAGTCTCTTAGACAACCAAGAGTATCCAGAAAGTTAGACTCACAGAAGTTGAAGGACAACATTCCAATGGTACCAACGATACTACAGATGATCAAGCAGGATAACATCAATGCAGCACTGCGAATAATAGAAGACAATTCGGAGCGCCACAGTAATTCAAGCCCCTCTTCAGAAAAGGGCAAAGCCTTGGTTTGACCACATCTGCCATGCAAAAAGAAGGGACGCCCTCGAAGCCTTGCACAAAACCAAGAAAGCCCCAACGAAAGATAACCTGACCAACTACTCCCAAAAGAGGAAGACATACAAGATAGCAGTCAAGGAAGCCAAAGATCGCTACAATCAACGAACAGAAGAAAATCTGATAGAACAGGCAGAAAAAGAGCCCTTCAGCATTCTCAAACATAAACAGCCAAAGTTTCCACGACATCTGCCAATAGAGACCTGGGAGACACACTTTACAGAGGTTCTACAATCTGCAGAGACTAGACAACAGGCATATAACATTAACGATGCCCCAGGAGACATAGAACTCTTCACTACAGAGGAAGTACAGGCAGTAGTGCGGGAAGGAAAAGAAAGGAAAGCAGGAGGACCGGACCAAATATATTATGAACATATAAACGACAGCTGGACGGTACTAAAATATCCATTAACAGAACTCTTCAACAGATGCTTAATAGAAGGGCGCATACCAGATAAGTGGAGAGAATCTACTCTGAAAGTGCTCTATAAAGGGAAAGGAGACGCAAACAATCCCAACTCTTACCGAGGAATCGCACTAGAAAGCACCCTGTTAAAGACTCTAACAAAACTTTTAACAAACCGCCTTCAAGAACTAGTGGAACACAGCATCCCAGAAGAGCAGTTTGGGTTTAGAGCTGGAAGGTCTACCATTCAAGCTGTCAAATGCCTCATGGAGGACATTGAAGAAGCCATCGAATCAAAAAGAGGAAAACTATATGCAGTATTTATAGACTTCACAAGAGCATTTGACTCGGTAAACAGAAGCATACTTCTGGACAAGCTGGAGAACACTACCGGGAATCACCACGTAGTGAACATAATAAGGGACATACTAGCTGAAAACTATGTAAGAGTGTGCGACAACATCACCACATCAAGACCCATATTACAAACTGTAGGAGTCCTGCAAGGAGACCCCATCAGCCCACTACTATTCAACGTAGCAACACACGACATTATCCAGGCCATCTCTACTGACCAAGTGAAGACCTACTTATATGCGGATGACATCGCAATAGTATCACAACACCTAAACAAACTGCAGGAAGCCTTCAATCGCCTAATAGAATGGTCTAAGAACAACAACCTGACTATAAACAAGAATAAGACTGTTGCGATGGTATTCCGAAGAGGAGGTAGACTGGCAACCCACGAAGACATTATATGCGACGATACAAAATTAGCCACTGTCAACAAGTTCAAATATCTGGGAGTGACCTTGCAAACTCGCGGAATGGTATTCGGAGCACACATCAGAGAGAGAGCTTCTGCGGCAATAACAGCAATGAGTGATATTAGGAACATAAGCCAACTCTCACTCACAACAGCAATTACTCTATTCAAGCTCAAAATAACGCCAATAGCAACATATGGCTTGGAACTCATCTGGGATCACCTTAAAAAGAAAGACCTGAGGGAACTAGAGAGAGTAAAAGCAGTGTTTCTGAAAAGAGTTATGAGTATATCAAAGTACACACTATCACGCTTGGCATACGAATTGGCAAGAGAGCCCTTCTACATCGAAGATCTACGATATGAGAAGATGTTGCCATCTACTGCAGGCTATGACGAACTACTCCACGAGTTGAAGGAGAAGAAACAAGAAATTTGGAGTGACTTCTACACCACGGACGCAATGACTTCCATAGAATGGACAAAAAGTAGTTATGATCTTAGGCATTCGGTAACCCGTTTCGCAGTGCACGGTTTCCATTATAAAGCATGTTCAGCAAAGAGGTATCACGAACCAAACTCAGACTGCGTATGTGATTGGTGCGGTAAACCGTGTGGTAGATATCACGTTCTACAGTGCAGCAACAGAAACATATCATTGACCGCGCTGAGCACAGAGTTATGAACACACTCCTGCACATTGTGCGATTTTCTTATTATTATTATTGGAGCTGATGACTCTCCAACCTTCTATGTTCAAGGCCTTGTTTTGTTTGCCGACTACTTCAAGGATTTTGGTGGGCTCATCCTTTGAGTATACCGTAGGTGTTTTGAAAAGCACCTTGGTCACTCTTAGGATCTCCCTCCTCTCTCCTGTTCGTAATTCGGCTCCTTCCCAAGGCTTCAGATTGGGTGTGATTTCTTCTACCCACTTTCCTGATGGAGTTGTTTGCTTATACCAGAATATATGTACCAGCCTCCAGCTATGAGGTTACAAATTGTGGAAATTCACCATTATCAAGCATATTAAAGTTTCTTGTCATGGCTGTTTCGATTTGTTCCATCTGTTCGGATGACAGTCTACTATCAGGAAAATCCTTCAGAACAAGTGCATTTTCACAGACTCTAGTACTTCTTTGTAAGGCCCAGTAGAAGGAGCGACTTTTGTCCTGCCTTCTTCTTTGCTCTTTTAATTTCAGCTCTCTGAAGGGGAGGGGTGCTACATCCGAGCGGCTATGTTTTGTGCCACTTGATTTTGTTGTCCCCACCACCATTCCAGAATTTGTTTTTTTCTCTTCTTCCTCCATTTTGATCCCATGGGATTCCTTTGGATTGAGTTTTTCTTTCAGCACAGCTTTATGCTGAGCTATGGTCATTTTCTTCATTTGAAGTTTCTGAAGCTTTCCAGTAGCTTCTTCAAGGTCGTCCGGATTCGATTCTTGGATCTCTTCCATCAACATCTTCTCCTCTTCAGAAAGAGTATTTCTTGAATTGTAGTGTCAACAGATGTTACTGCTAAACTTGTTGCCATAACACGTGAGGCAGTAGCTGTGACCTCAGATAGGGTCTCGGAGACTTTTAAGGAAATCTTATTTGACATACTTAAGCCAGTAGCCATCCTTCATGTAGCAAAGAGTAGACAAGGAAGTGGCTGGGCATGCCCTGGGTTAAACCCTGCCCGAGTTTCCTCAGTCCAACACTTTCCAATATTTCACCCGGGCCAGGGAGTCAGATGTTGCTTGACCCACTATACCGACATTTCAGGAGCTCACTCATAGCAATAGGGATCTCCGATCTCCCTATCCATGGTACACTACCCGCAACTGCTAAGAAGAGGATGACGAGATGAGATGAGGTGCTAAGACCTCGGCAGAGCAAGCTCATATCAGACTTGCTTTTACCTAGCCCTTCCATCAGCCAGGTAATGCTCATCACTTCCAGTCTGCATTCCACATCTCACCAGCATTACTGTGAAACACAGTTGGCTATCTTCAGTGGTTTCCCACTGGGCAAAGGGGTTGCCACATCCCTACACCTAATGTTAAAGTCTTAATAAGCCTACTGATTAATCTGTAGTGTATAGTATACAGAGTGTTCGCTTACATAATGTAGGTCGATCAGGTGGTGCATCACTTGGCAAACCATCTCCCACATGCTTGACAGTCCAGTTCAGTCTTCCTGTAGGCGTTGTTGTGTTGATGTAAGATTGCGTGGTATTCTTGTGATTGTGTTAGTGAAGTGCTTAGATTTTGATTTAGGAATGGTCTAACATGCAATCTAACATCAACACAACCACTCCTACAGAGAGAATGAATTGGACTGCCGAGCATGTGGGAGACGGTTTGCTGCGTCACTCCCAGTTGCACGGCCTTCGTGCTGGTCGCACGCTGCCCAATCGACCTACATTGTGTAAGCAAATGCTCTGTAGTAAATGCTGTAGTATTTTTGTATGGAAATATATTTTAAATTAGAAAGTTAGTCTGCAATTTGTGTGATTAAAAATGGTTCACTGCAAATTGAACCATAGTAAAAATTGTGATATGTCTTTTCATTATTTTCCACAAGCTGATAGACTAAGGAAGAAGTGGTGTTTTAGTCATTTGTCGCCAAGGGGACAAACCAGGGACTTTTTTTGACCCAAATCAATGCATCAGTGTCTGCGGCAGACAGTTCAAAGAAGTTTGTTATGTTTTGGAATTTTGCCACTCATGAACACATGCATATCTGTCCCCTACCTGATACTCCATTTTTTGTTAATGTCTGTATCTCGCTAGTCACTCATGACTTGTAAATTTAATGAAAGTACAAAAAAATATATATATATTTTGCTTATGCCACACCTTATCACAAATTACAGTAATTTTAAACCATTGTCGTAGAATATTTCGCCATTATAGACAATTTTTAATCGTACATAGGTACCTCGAAAGTATTGAATAACGCTACTGATTGTCTGAAGGCAAACTAAGAACTATACTAGTTTAATAATAATATATGAAGGAAAAACATGGAACTGAAAAACAATCAACTTACAAAAGCAAAAGAAGCAACTAAACAGTGTAGTTTCAAATCAAACCTTTTAATTGAACAAACAGGCTTTTGGGAAACAAAATTGTAAATTTCATGAATGCACTCTGAAAATCTGCATACTTAACATGTTATTAACAAATTCAGATAACACTATAATATGCTTGGCATATTTATAATCTTCATACTGAATCAGTAATGCAAAATTAATGAAACAATTTTCACGATACACAGTGCTTAGTAATGGAACTAATCATCATTTAATAGAACCTTGGGGTGAATCTAGTGGCAGACCTAGTCGTGCTACGTGAATGTGCCAGCTTTTATTATATTATGTAAGCAGTGATTTATACTCACTAACATACTACACCATTTACTGTCACTATCAACTACAGATTAATCAGTATTAGACTTTTTTTCACCATTTTAAGAAAAAATCTTAAAAAATATCATATGGATTAGAAATATGGCATTTGTAGTCAAGCAAAACTACATTCTACAATGGTGGATTTCTGGCAGAAATCTGCAAGAGTATCAAGGAAGGACAAAATTAGAAGTAATGTTATAATAGAAAAAATGAAAGTGCAAGGGAGATGGTTTGGTCATATGAAGAGGATGACAGAAGATAAGATTGTCAAAGAATGAATTGGAATGGGAAAAGGGAAGAGGAGGACATGGACACAAGGAATAATTGAAGGGCTCCAAGAGATATAGTCATAAGCCGCACTGTTACAGTTTTGAGAAATGAGTAAAATATAGTTTGATAAAAATCTGTAAATCATCATATCAAACTATCAAGATTTCTTGTATGTTATATGAAGAGCTCAAATGCAAAACAAGTTATATCCACTTTTTAAAAAAGATCGAGTTCTTGTTGCTACTGCTACCTTAGGAGTCCCCTGTGTATATACATGTGATATTCTGTGCAGAAAAAGTTATGTCCTCCAGCTGACAGGATGACGAAAACCTGCATTTGACTCAAAATAAGTTACATCCAAAAAGCTGTTTGCTTCAGTTGAAGTTATATCCATTCTTTTGTTTTATTAACGTAATATGCAACAGGTTTTTTTTTTTTTTTTTAATTTTGCTACTTTAAATAATTTTAATAATTGAAGAGTTCACTGCAAGAATGATGGATGTCATTTGGAATACATTTTGCAGGAGAAGCAATTGAAAGTTTGGAATGCTTAGCGCTCAAAGCTTAACTGTGATTTTCCGATCATTATTGGACAATGACTATCAGTGTTAATGCCATATAACTCTCTATGTTATGTCTTAAGCTATGCATTGTCAGTCTTGGTTCATTTTCGACAAGAAAGTGACATCCATCATTCTTGCAGTGGACTCTTCAATTGTTATCTACCGTTGTAACAGTCAATGTGATGAGAGGAAACTGAATTTGTTGTATTTACGTGAGTGGCAAGAGAATGGAAAAAATGGAAGATGTGGTGACAGTTGGGGAAGAAAACATAGGTTCCAGGAAGAGGAAACGTAATGAAATAGACAGGCAAAGAAGAAAGAAAGCCAGGTATAGTGATCCATTTGCTTCTTTAGTAGTTCAGTACAGGAAACTATCAATAACCGTTTTTCTTCAGTGACAGTGGCTCTCCTGTTTCATTACTTAAGAAAGGATGCAGTCATTTGCAGCACCTGCCTGTAGCAACAAATGCTTCAAGGCCGATATCTGCACTCAAGATAAGGGATATTCATAATCTTCTTGCAAGGAGTGGACTGAATTTTAGAGAAGATCCTGACCTTCTACAAGGAATTACAGTCAACGCCAGCAGCTAGGAAAGACCATGATGAACCCAATGAGAACTGCAATTGTGTTGATCTTGAACCTCCTGTAGAGCATGTGTAGAAATTCCCCAAAGAACAGAATATTGGTTAAAGCTGGAAAGGACTATCGTTGTTATCCATTTTTAAAATGTATCCAAAATTAGGTCTGTATTCTTCTGATAATTTCAGCAGGCGGTCTTAAAAATGTTACATTTTTCAGTAATTTTGTATTTTATGAAAATAATGTGTATAATTTGCAATGATAACAACTATGTGTATAATTTTCATTGGTAATAATAAAATTAGGTCTTTATTCATGTGAAAATTTCAGCAGGCAATCTTAAAAATATATATATATATATATATATATTTTTTTTTTTTTTTTCAGTAATTTTGTAAAATATTATGAAAATAATAATATGTATAATTTGAATTGATAACCATATCCTTTGTTCAATATTTTACAGTACTAGTAAGTTCAAAATTAATATCTACTCACATCATGATTAAGTGCAAAACAAGTTATACACGCAGATCTGTGCAAATCAAGTCATATCCACTTTTTAAATTTAAATAATTTGATGAAGAAGGAATATTGAAGGCCAATATTTGCTTTAAAATCTTGTTACTATAGAAGGAATTGGATGATGAAAAAAAAAACACTGTAAATATACTGTGTGGCACATTTTACTCATTTCTGAGAAAACTTTTCTGGGGATATAACTTGTTTTGCATTTGAGCTCTTCATATGATACTTCAGTATGATGTTGTTTATCTGGCAATGAAACCATTAGCGCCCTTGCTCTCCAGTACTTTTGAATTAGGTCTTTCTCTCCAGACAGTGTGCTGCAGGTTTTCAGATGTTCTTCATTCATATCTGTTTGAGTGTTGCATAGAGTGTAGGATGGTGAAGTCAGATTTCTATTTTGGCTCGCTAAACAATGATGCCTGTAAGGAATCTAAAAGCTGCTTTCTGCTGTTTTTCTTGGTCCTTGAGGAATTGCATCTGGGTTGGAAAGAAGGATGTTCCACTTCTTGTCTGCAGCTTGTTTTTGCAATTCTTGCGAGTATTGTTGTGAAAGTTTTGATTTTATTACCCATTTTATTGATTAAAATGGAAAATGGATTTTTTTTGTGTGTGTAATGTTGTTCCTTTCCTTGCAAGCATGTCAGTCAATTCATTCCCTGCAATTCCACAATGTGCTGGCCATTGAAAGTATATTGTTTTGTAAAGTTTTTGAAGTTGAGATTCATCTTATATGCTTCTTTTATTTCTGATGATTTCTTCGAGTTATTTGAGCATATTGCTTGCATTGCTGCTTTGAAATCAGAGAAAATTACTACTTTCATGAATTTGTTCGGTGGGAGTCTTAGAAATTCTTGAAGGGCTACAGATATTGCAGTTATCTCTCCTTCATACTTAATGGTATTGGGACCTACGGAGCGATATAAAGGGAAGAGAGAACATGTCAGATAGTCTTTAGATGATCCACCTGTGTAAATATGTAACCATTTTTCAGGGCGGTATTCGATGTTGATTGTTTCAAGAACTAAGGCTTTCAAAATATCCTTGAGTGTTTCTGATTTTTTAACTTCTTCCATCATCTGTAGGTCATAATTTGGTTGTATGGAATCTAGTGGGTTTTCTTTTATTTGTAAATATTCCTTATTACTTAGTATTTCCAAACTTAATTTTAGGTATGTAACCTTTTCTAGAAAGCTAATTTGGTTTTTTAATGTTTTTATAGAGGGTTCTTTTTTCTCCCATTTAGAATGATTAGCATTTTTTTGTGTTGGATCAAAGCCTGTTCTTGTAATAAGTTTATTGATATTGGTTTATTATGTGTCAGGGTAAGCATAGCATCCAAGGGTGTAGATTTAATGGCTCCTGTAATCAAACGAAGTGCCTGGTTTTGCTTTACCTCTAGCTTATTGAGGCTTGATTGCGTTGCTGTTATCATGACTTCTCCATAATGTGACTCTCAATTCAAACAATAATGTAACTTTATTGTTACAACATTAATCACTTTCTATAATTTAATTTAAACACTCCTGTCAACAATGGGATTTGCACTCCACACAGCAACATGTATTCGTTATTGCACTCCAGAGACAACAATGACAATTCACTTGGATTATTGAAAACAACAATGTACTGCTAATCTCAACTAATGTTCACAAAGCACTATTTACAAATCAGAACTGTCAGTTCTCAGTTCGTTTGCCTTGGCTAGTTATTCTAGTTCAGTCACTCAAGTTCAGAGTATCTCGAACCCAAGCCTTTCAGAGACAGTCCACTGAACTTCGAACTCAGGTCCCCCAACTGTGGTCCACCGCATGTCGAACCACAGACTCCGGATTCGCTGCTCTCGCTTGGACGCTCACACAGTTGCAGATACACACTCAAGTCGAACTCTGGTCTTGAAGCTGGCTTCACTGCTACACAAGACTGACTGGCTTGCTGACGAAAATCTGAAACTGATTCCTCTTCGCGTCTCCTATTTATCACTAAACCATAGTTTCGAGAAATTACGATTTTGAGTGTCTTCCACCAGTTTCTGCACGATTCTGTTCGGGAGGTTTCGTCTCCCCCCCCTTCACCTCGCACAGCGAAGCAGCTCCAGCTTTGCATCCCCCTTTGCCTCGCGCTGCAGTGTATCTCCCCTTGCCCTCTCGGCATGCAGACGTTCCCCTTACGTCCATCCCTTCCAGTCTGTGCGGCTGCAGCCTCGATCCTTCCACATGCGCCCAGCCCTCTGTGGGACGCGTGATCGAATCTCGACATGGCTGTCACAATAATATAAGAGTTGTGGTTTGATGTACATATTGCATGTAGTACTGTATTAAGGGTTCTTCTTGAGCAGCTCCATTTAAGACCTGCTATGCTAATCTGAAGCTTTTTTCTGCTTTTTGTATGCCATCAGTTATGTGTTTGTTCCAATTTAGTTTTTTGTCAAATGTTACTCCTAAGTATGTAACGTCATCTACCATTTTGAGTGGGTGCTTATTATAATTTATGCTAATATTTTGTAGCTTATGTTTCAGTGAGAACAATTCAAAGCTTGTTTTTTCTATATTCACAGCCATAAGGTTTTCTATACTCCATTTGTGAAGTTTATTTAATATCATCTCAATTCTCTCCTTGAGTATATATGGTTTATTGGAATTTTCTGATGTCTAAATAGCTACATCAGCAAAAAGGGCAGGTTGGATTTCCGATGTTTGCACTCTTGGTGTGATATCATTCACATAGATGTTGAAAAGTGTTGTGCTAAGCACAGCTCCTTGTGGGAGACCCCTGTGTGTTTGTTTGTACCTAAAGATGGATGTGTTATATCTCATGGGAGATAAATTGCATTATCCAGTTAAGCATATTATTTTTAACTCCTATATGGTGTAACTTTTCAATTAGTTTGTTTCTCCATATTGAATCGTATGCTGATTGAAAGTCAATGAAAACCACTAGTGTGTCTTCCTTTCTATTGAAGGCATCCTTAATGTCTTTGCTTAATAGAATCACATTTACACTTGTGTCTAAACCTAGATTGTGTATTAGATAGCAGATTGTAATATTCTAAAAACCAGTTGAGTCTAGAAGCTATCATTCTTTCCATCACTTTCGTAATCATGATGGTTAAAGAGATAGGTCTGTAATTATGGTTAGCAATACATGGTCCAATACTGAAATGTTCATATTATGAAAATGCCATAATGTGGTAACGTCCATTTATGTAAAATGTCGAAGCTCAGAAAATGTCCAGTTACATAAAATCCAAAATTAAAATGTCCAAACTGGTCATGGGCCAGATCTGAAAAGGTCCAATCCTTAATTGAATATGATCTAATGCCTAAAATGTCCATTTGGAACGAAGTTGTGTAAAATGTCCAGACTTACTAAAAATATATTACTAATGAATAGTGATTAAATAGTGTTACCGTAACTGTATTTAAATTAGTTCAATTAATTTATTAAGAATTGTTATAACAAGGCACTGAAGAAATACATTAAAGTTCACCTTGATGATCATCATCTTCAGGTTGTGGGTCAGAAAGCAGTTTTAGGCGGAAAGAAATTGCTATTAAGTAGCAAGGTATATCATTCTCGTCTTTGAATTACTGGTATCTGGTTACAAGATTTTCCACTTGTTGACTGTGAAGGAATTTTCTGCTCAGTGGGTGTTTAATATTTTCATGTTCACCTAATAATTGTGTCACCAATACTTCCGTTTCATTCTGCTGTTGTTTTAAATGTTCTATAAATCGCCATATATTTACATGGTGAGATATAACTAATCTTTGAAACTGAGAGTGGAATCTCTCCATAGCGTTGTTCGTTCGTTGGTGACCATTTAACACTAATTCATAAACATTCCACATTTCAAATGGGAACTTATGGAGAACAGCCCTCCTCCTTCCTCTTGCTGGCCTACTATTGATGTATTTAGTATCCACATATTGGACGAACTCCATAATTTCTTCTTTAAAATTATCATTGAGATTTACTACAAAATACTAAAAATTTTCGTAGTCTTTCATTTCCATAACAAGAATATTGCTTTCGTGAGTTAATCACTTGTGTGTCACCTTGGAAACATTCCCGTCTAGAGTTTTTTTCTCGTGGTATTGCTTTTATACGTTTGCTCCCTTTTTAAATAAACATTTTTGTATAATGGCCCATTTTGCCTTTTGGACTTTTTTTGTCTATTGGATATTTTAAATTTGGACATTTCTACTTTTGGACTTTTTGTTTATGGACTAAATATCATGGACGAATACGTATTTGGACTTTCCTGTATGGACCTTTTATGTATTTGAACCTTTTCGTTTGGACCTTGTCTCTGGGAATGGTAATTACTGATATTATTTGTGGGTTTATTTTTCTTTAAAATGGGAATGATAATGGCTTTTTTCCAATCAGAAAGAATAGTAGTTTTCCAGCTTTTGTTATATAATTTTAGGAGAGCTTCTGTACCATTTTTGCCAAGATTTTTTATAAACTCTGGATGAATTCTATCTGATCCTGGAGATTTTTTGTTTTGTAGTTGATCAATAGCAATATTTAGTTCTTCTGCTCCAAAATCTCTACTGAAAATATATTTTTTTAATCCAATGCCACCAGGTTGTCTTTTCGACATTTCTGGTCTTCTCTCCTGGCTGTGGCTTAATTGTAACCCACTTCTGAGGTTGGGGCGCCTGGAAGGCGGAGTTACATTACCCCGATGATGTGATAGGATGATTATGATAATGTAGTGCCAGGAGAGGTCTTAAATCTAAACTTAACCTAAATTCCAGACCATGGACGAACACAGGAAAAATTCCTGTGCTCTAACCGGGAATCGAACCTGGGACCTCATGAACTATAGCCAGAAGCTCTGACCACTAGACCATGAGGCTGGTCCTACTGAAAATATAATTTCCACTAATGAACTGTTTTTTAATTTCTCGAAACATATTCATGAATATAGCACAAATTTTTAGATTCCCAACACAGTTTCAAAGTGATTGTAATTAAGAAGCCTGTGGCTTATGTCTATATCTCACTGAGGAAGAATAGAAATACCTGATGTTATATACCATTAATTTATTATGAAAAATAATATTTTAGTAAACTTAATAAATTGATTTTCTTACATAGTCTTATAGAAATACTGAAAACTTTGTTCATCATTGTGTATTAAGGGAGTTCTTCCACTTCATAGCCATGCATATTATTGCTTTTAAGTGACTGGAAGGAGTCTTGATTGGCTGCTGGAATGTATGCCATAAGAGGCGGTACATCATTCTATTTCTTCTGGTTGATGAAGAGTGGAGTTCTATATTTTACTGGGCATTGAAATGGATTTGGTTCTACAGATCTTCCTTTCTTCTTCTTCTTCTTCTTCTTCTTCTTCTTCTTCTTCTTCTTCTTCTTCTTCCTCCTCCTCTTTTCTTCTTCTTCTTCTTCTTCCTCCTCCTTTCTTCTTCTTCCTCCTCCTCCTTTCTTCGTCTTCTTCTTCTTCTTCTTCTTCTTCTTCTTCTTCTTAACTCGTATATCAGCAACATCAGAGAACCTAATGCTTTGCACCTCACTCATAAGGAGTTCTGGAATTCAATTGGAATTATGTGGCTTCACTGAAATGAATTTCGTTACCATTCTTGGTTTTGGATACCAATGACTTAAGATCATCCAAACTCTTGAAATCCTGTTTTTCCATTTTTTTACAATATAGCTGTTATTTCGACCTGCTGACTTCACATCAACCCATTTATCTGGTGTGTAAACTATTGAATGTCTGTTTTTTGCATATTTTTCTATGTGGCCAAAATCATGATCACATGGGAGTTAAGTGTGACCCACCACATGATAGGAATCCTGGACTATTTCAAATCTCTTGGTAGCCACGAGAGCTTCCTCCAAAGCGATTTAGAGCCCAATTTTTTGCTTGTAGCTCCATTTTCATCTTGACCATCAAATATGTGATTTTGGGCAATGAACTCTCACCCATGTCCCAGAAAAAGTGAAAAATATTCTTTTGATCTCAAAGTAGCTTAGTATAGCATTTATTGGGACAAGTCCAAGGAGGTCCTAAAGAAGCTGCTTGAACTGTCTTATTTGTTTTACTATACACGTACTGTCGACCAACATTACGTCTTGGTTTGGCCATTATCTTTCTCCATTTGTCACTGTTGCACTTCCTTTTTCTTGAATAATTTTGTTTCTGTGGTGATGTTTCACTTTTTCTACTAACATCAAGCTATAATATTAAGAAAAATAAAAGTTATAAGATTTCAGATGAAACATAGTCACAAGTCACACAAATTTGCAGCTCCTGTTTTTATTTTAGGTTAAGGGTTTTTAAAAAAACTACAATCATTATGAAAAGTTACATTAATAAACTACAATTAAATATAACATAAAATGTCATACATAATAATAATAATAATAATAATAATAATAATAATAATAATAATAATTATTATTATTATTATTATTATAATAATAATAATAAAAAAAAGACAAATCTGTAGAGCTTGTAAAATTCAGGGAGATATAGTCACAAGCGACACAGCTGATACATTAGTAATAAATAATGTAGAAGTGTCATCTGAGCTGTAAATGTTGATAGATAAATGCCAAGATTCATCACTGTCGGTATCAAATGTGCCTGACTCTTCATTTTCACAATTATCGTTGTCAAAACTGCTTTGAATGTAGCAAGCATTTTCACCTCGTCTTGAAGTGCATGTCATTTTGATGTGGCTTATGACTATGTATCCTCTCAACTTCTCACAAGATGGCAAAGTAAATAACTGTCACATGTATTTTTATGCAATCTATTGTAGAAACAAGAAACTTCAATTGTATTTAAAGAGGGAGGTTTAAATAATAAATTGGAACAGGAATCTAAAAAATGATAAAATTGTGTCTTATGACTATATCTCCCACAGCCTTTCAATTGGAACAATGACAGAAAGGGGATTGAAGGTTGGGGCATAGGAGAATAAGGAAGCATGGAGAAAGTCTATATAATCCTGAAAATGGATATAAGAAGATGTCTTAGAACATTGTAAAACCTGATAATAAATAAATAAAAAATCACACAATTGTAATTCTCATGCATTGTACCTGCAATTTCATGTCAGAAAATACCTGTAACATTTAAATGCACATATTACATTTGAAAAAGAGGGAGGAAAAATATAGACTCGCTTGAAAATGCTTTATTAAGAGAAATCACGAAGTCTATATATAATTTTGCGCTCCAGGTAATCCTGTCATTTCTAATGTAAATGATATCGATATAGTTGTGCAGTTATTCACTGATACCATTAGTACAACCATTGATGATATCACACACTCTATTTCAAAGTCATCGGACTTAGAAGAGATACTGATATGAAATTCCTTTTACTAGCTAAATCTAGAGCATGGAAGAGGTGGCGCATTTTGGAGACACTCAGGCTAAAAGGGCCTTTTAGAGATATCAAATAGCTATTCGAAGAAGACACCAAGTCTATATTATAAAATCATTTGAAGATAAAATTCATGAAGAAAATTCAAGTAGTAAAGATTTCTGGTCTCCTACAAAACGTTTATTACATAAAAATTCCAGCAACAAAAACACTCCTATCCAAGACTTCAATGGGGAGATAGTACAATATAGGAGGCAAGACCTGTCCTATGACCTTATTGTGTCGTAGCTATATCACCAATAGGTATGGAGGGGGAAGATAGCTTTTAGTCTGAGATGAACTTCTATGTCAGTATATTTGTATAATATTAACCATCGTGAAATAAACTCTCTTTCTCATAGCTCATTCTTTCTCTTCTCACACAGCTCACATACTAGGTCTTGCCTCCTCATCTACACAGTGGGCCAAAAAAAAAAAAAAACGGCACAAAATTAGAAATGCTCTATTTTCGGAAATACATAACATTAATTTATAATGAATACACTGTTGAAAAGAGTAGATTTTAAAGATGAGCAGGACTTTTTATTATGTTTTTTTGAGGCTCAGTTAAAATCTTATGGAGGTCAATACACAATGATGCGAAAAATGTGATTTTTGAAGACAATTTATTACTTCAAAATGCAGAAACTGAATGTTGGTAAAAATAATAATAATTAATGATCTTTCAAATAATCAAAATTAAAAATGATGCTCTATGTGACTGCCATTTGCCCGCAAAACCATTTGTACGCATCTTCTCCATTGTCCAGTAGCACTGGATATCTGTCTTTGATCAAGCCAGTCCCAACATTCAAGAAGGCGTTGTCTTAAATGTTCAATATTACGAATTCTCGTTTTGTAGTAAACTGCTTTTTGTAGTTGACTCCATGCAAAATAGTCCATAGGATTAAGATCTCGTTTGAAACTCCAGTGGAAACCGTCAGAGAATCTGAGAAATGCGATCTTTCACGTAATAATTTCTCAGGAGGGATATCATGTCCGTATCTTGCTAATTAATCATTGTACACTTGAAACAGACCATCTCGCTGAGTGTAGTTCCACAAAGAACATACATACAAAACAACATTAAACACCTACACTACACAAAAAATCAATATAACACAAATGCATACAAACTACACTTACAATTAGCACACACTCTACACTACACAGAACTTGAAGAGGTTGTAACACACACAAACAAAGTACCGGTAATAACAGAAATAAGCCAGAAAATAAAAAAAAGACACAACAATAAACTAGCTATACTAAAGACACAACAGACAACAACACACAACACGAAACACAAATTCCACCCAAGAATATTCAACTAACATTCAACCACAATGAAACTAAACTACTAGAAAAAGGATTAAGACACAACATACACCAAAACAATACAGGTACGAAACAACAAACACAAACCATCATAAACATAGAAATAGCAATTCAAAACATACAAACTCAACATCACGAATACATAAGACAAGACATAATAAGAAACATAAACAAAATAAACAAACCCACAACAAACACACAAGAACACAAAACAATAAACACCTGGCAGACAAAACAACAAGAACATAACCTACGGTAACTTTCATTAAAGCAGATAAAGGTAATTGCACAGTAATCCTACACAAACAAGACCTACACAACAAAATAGAAACATATTTCAAGGAAAACAACATCAAAGAACTCAAAAACGACCCCACCACACAATACCACAACATAGTAAAAAACACAATAAACAAAAACAAACACATAATTCCAAGCAACATGAAACAACTAAAACCAATCAAACCAGAAGCACTACCGAAAATACATAAAGAAAACATACCCATCAGACCATTAGTCAATCATTGAAATGCACCAACACACAAACTAACCACTTACATGGACAAAACCAACATAAAATTCGAAAAACAAACAACAATAAAAAAGAACATAGACATAGTGAATAAAATAAAAGACAAACATATTCCACACAGTATAAGATTAGCAACTTTCGACATAACTAACCTATACACAAACATACCCATAAAAGATACACTACAGATACTAGAACAAATTCTCAAAAACAACAACACACCACAAGAACACATTAAAGAAATCATCCACACCACAGACATCATCACAAAACAAAACTACTTCACATACAATAACAAATGTTACACACAATCCAAAGGCCTACCCATGGGATCACCCATTTCCAGCATACTAGCAGAAATATTCTTACACCACATAGAACAGACATACATACTAAACAAAGACAACAACAAACACGCAGAAAACATCATATATTGGCACAGATACGTAGATGACATACTAATACTATACAAAGGAAACAAAAGACAGATCCAAAACCTACATCAACACATAAACAAAATACACCCAAAGCTACACTGCACATTAGAAAGTGAAAACAACAAATCCATAAATTTTCTAGACATCACAATAACAAAAGTAGACAACAACACACATTCAAAGTATACAGAAAACCCACAACAACAACACACATACACAACACATCCAACAACCCCACACAACACAAACAAGCTGTATTCTGAACAATGGTACACAGACTACTCAACATACCAATGAACCAACAGGATTACAACGAAGAGCTAAACACAATCAAATACATAGCACAAGAAAACAGATACAACCCTAACATAATAGACAACATAATATGTAAGACAAAACATAATCACAAAAAACATAAGAATACAACACAAATACAAGAACACAAAAAATACATCACACTAACATACGAAAACAAAAACACACACAAAATTGCAACCTCATTCAAGAAATTAAATTACAACCTCGCATACAGAACAAATACACTCTACAAAAACATCTCAACACACAAACAACACAAACAAAGAAATACAACCACACAGGCGTATACAAAGTCAAGTGTAACACCTGCGACAACTTCTACATAGGATAGACAGGCAGATCGTTTCAAACATGTTACAAAGAACACATCACAGCCATAACAAAATTACAAAACACCACCACATATGCAGAACACATCACAAATGCTAACCACACCCACAGAGACATCAACACAGACATGGAAATACTACACATCCAACCAAAAAGCCAGAAACTAAACACACTAGAACAATATGAAATATACAGACACACAAAAACACACCCCAACGAAATTCTCAACACACAACTCAACTTAAAATACACACACACACACACACACACACACTCTTTGACTCTACACTATACCACACGAACGAACCCTCACAGGAAACAGAACAAGAGACACCAAGACCAACAATGACCAGTTCTGAAGATGACCCAGGTCGAAACATGTAAACGAGGTACGTTGAAGTTTAACACAAGAAAGTCTCATCATACATATTCCGAAGTGATACAGTGTTAAAAGTTGTGTAATCAAGATGTATAACCATTTAAATTTTGTGCCGTTTTTTGCCCCACTGTGTATATACGATGCACAGAAGAAAGTTGAAATTCTAGCTGAATCCTTACAGGCGAGATTCCAGCCACATCTTGAACATCGGATGCAGTTTTTAAAAGAGAAACCATCTTAAAAGTTAATAACATTCTTGCATTATCTCCTAAATCAATAATCTTCGTTACTTCAAAGAGGTACTTCATACAATTAAGAATCTTCCAGTCAACAAATCACCAGAACCTGACAAAATTACTCCATTGGCATTAAAAAAATTACATAGAAGAGTAGTCACATACCTAACAAAAATTTATAATGCATGTCTTGCATAGGCCTACTCCTACTTTCCCATTGCTTGGAAAGTTGCAAATATAGTCTCAGTCCCACGAAAGAATACAATTTTTGCTTGATAGTTATCAGCCAGTAAGTTTACTGAACTTCTTGGGAAAAATCTTAGAAAGTCTCTTCCTTACTCGACTTCAACCAATAATAAATTCACCTGATTGGATCCATCACGAGCAATTCAGCATAGTACAAAGGAGGCTCTCTTTCAGCTCACTTCTTTTATTCAGTCTGTATTCATTCATAAAAAGCATATAGTTGCTTCTTTTTTGGACACTGAACAAGCATTTGATATCATTTGGCATGAAGATCTAATTTTCAAGCTCTACACTTTCAAGATCCCTTTACAGTTTCTACACTTCATTCATAGTTATCTACAAGATCGTACTTTCTGTGTTAAAAGCAACGGCACAACTTCACTCTTTCATCCTATAATAGGAGTGCCTCAAGGTTCCATCATAGCTCCAATTCTATATTCATTGTACATTCAAGATATACCGGTACCAAAGACCTCAAGAACATCAATTGGATTATATGCTTATGATACATTTATACAAAACACAGTATTGGTTGCCAGCGAATCCAGAGAAGTTTACATGATCTCACTGTGGTCCACTAAGTCGAAAAAAATCAATAAATAAACAAACGGTGATAAATCACATTTTGTTGTTTTCACTAAATGCTTCCTCCGTGTTTTAACAAACTTCAGTATTCATAATCAGACTACAGTAGAATTCCTCCTATCCGGCAACTGTGGGATAAAGCCAGTGCTGGATAACTGATTTTGCCGGATAATTGGAAAATACATTTATAGGTTATGTAAAGACACTGTACTGCACAAACATTTTTTCCATGTTGAAATTTAGTAATTTTCATACGGATAATTAAAAATAAAATTTTGAAATACGTACAATGTTACTTTTAGTACTGAATACGGTAATGTACATTCATCAGTTCATAATTATTGTATTACAGTAATACATAATAGCATAAAAAAATACTAAAAGTTTTCGTAAACTTATGACAGTTTTAAATGGCGGTCATGTGAGTCATGTGACGTGAATAGCAGTGTAGCCAACGTTGGAATTATAAAGACTGAAGTAGCACTAGTTAGAATTTATAAAACAGTTATATTACCGGTTCTTCTGTATGGTTGTGAAACTTGGACTCTCACTCTGAGAGAGGAACATAGGTTAAGGGTGTTTGAGAATAAGGTGCTTAGGAAAATATTTGGGGCTAAGTGGGATGAAGTTACAGGAGAATGGAGAAAGTTACACAACACAGAACTGCACGCATTGTATTCTTCACCTAACATAATTAGGAACTTAAAATCCAGACGTTTGAGATGGGCAGGGCATGTAGCATGTATGGGTGAATCCAGAAATGCATATAGAGTGTTAGTTGGGAGACCGGAGGGAAAAAGACCTTTAGGGAGGCCGAGACGTAGATGGGAGGATAATATTAAATTGGATTTGAGGGAGGTGGGGTGTGATGATAGAGACTGGATTAATCTTGCACAGGATAGAGACCGATGGTGGGCTTATGTGAGGGCGGCAATGAACCTTCAGGTTCCTTAAAAGCCATTTGTAAGTAAGTAAGAAGTAGCACTAGATGATTTGAGCGTAAGAACATTCGCTTGCGTTTCGTGGAATCCATTGTGCAACAGCAGTGCTTAGCGGTAATAACCATGATACTATCCATCACTCGAATGAAATTTTTACGTGCTGTAGGAACAGAGAATTTCACACTTTCGTATTTAGACTCATTCAACACCACTTCGAAATGGGCAAGCTCAATTGTTAAATTGAAAGATATCGTCTCTGTGCATTGTTTGCAAGGTCCAAGTGACAGGTACCAATGCTACCCTCTATTCCAGGGACATAACAGGTTTTTTATCTATGTTTTCACGAATGAACAGTGTAAAGAGTAAACAATATGCAGCATGTGTGATCTACGAAAACCACTCACATCTTCGTCAGACTATTTTTTTGGCCTAGCCAAAAGTGCCGTTGTTTTGGTATTGCCGGCTATTTGCGTGCTGGATATGAGAGATTTTACTGTATTTCATTCAATACATCAACTAAATATCTTGGAGTCATATTGGACAATCGTCTCACTTTCAGATATCATATTCAAGCTGTGAGGGATAAGTCTTTTCAGTGGTTTATGACACTATATCCATTATTTATGGTGAACGGGAGAAGAATTTCTTGGCAGAAGAAGATATCAGATGATAAACGACAATAAGATATATGGATCATATGTGGAGACAAAGAGGAAGGCAGAAAATAGCAAAGACTGGAGAATGCTGGATTTGCAGTGAAAAATCTGCCCTTGGGCAGAACACTATGAATGAATGAATTTATTATTCAAAAGTAGTTTGCTAATGAACACAAAATTATTGTTACACATGTCTCTGATTTGTTCCTATATGTTTTACACCTGTGAAATTTTGGCACTCAGTCGCATACGTTATCTGAAGAAACTAGAAGGCATTCAACGATCTGTTTGCCGAACCAATACAGGCACTCACTACCTTATGAGAAATGCACAACTTTATGAAGATTTGAACATCAGTTTATTTAGTGCAAGGGAGGAGGTCTGAATTACCTGTTTGTTATTGTTTATGAACATTCTAAGAGATGTTACCACGTCATTACTGGCAAAGTTTCTTTAATACGAGGCGCATCCAGAAAGTAAGTTTCCCTATTTTTAAAAAAAAAGGAACACACACTTTCAGGAAAACATTTATTGGCAACAGGTACAGCAATGTTTCAGCTATTTTTCAACATAGCCACTATCAGAATTGAGACACTTGTCGTATCATGGGAATTAACTTTTGTATCCCTCTGTCGTAGAACTCTGCCACCTGTGAATGGAACCAGTGTGTGACAGACGTCTTCAGCTCTTTGTTGTTGCCAAAACACTCACCGGAGGGCAGGAATTTCTTGAGGTGCAAGAAAACGTGAAAATCGCTGGGAGCAACATCAGGACTGTAGGGTGGATGATCAAACAACTTCCAGCCAAATTCCGTCAAAACAGCTGCTGTGCACTGAGCCGTATGTGGACGAGCATTGTCATGGAGGAGCACAACACCTGCAGTAAGCATTCCACGCCTCTTGTTTTGAATGGCACATCGCAATTTTCGCAGTGTTTCACAGTAATGGTCAGTGTTCACTGTTTCACCTCTTGAAAGGAAGTCAATGAGCAGAATGCCCTTCCTGTCCCAGAACACCATGCACATCACTTTCCGTACTGACAGCGTCTGTTTGAATTTCGTCCTGACTGGAGATCCACTATGTCGTCAATGCATTGACTGCTGCTTGGTTTCCGGGGTGAAGTGCGAAATCCAAGTCTCATCGCCCGTGATGATCCTGTCGAGGAACTCGTCGCCGTCATCGTGATACCGTTGCAGAAATGTCAGTGCTGCTCCTAAACGTTGCATTTTGTGTTCGGGTGTCAGGTTTTTCGGCACCCACCTGGCACACACTTTTTTGAACAGCAGGTGCTTAGTGACAATCTCATGCAACAAGGATCGCGATATCTGCGGAAAATGGCTGCTCAGCTCCGTAATCGTGAAGCGACGGTTCTCCATGATGCACTGCCGCACCAGCTCAACACGATCATCATTGATGAGGTATGGTCGCCCACTGCGCTCTTCATCATGGACACTTTGACGACCTTCGGAAAACTGCCTACACCAGCGACGCACCATCTGCTTACTCATGATGTTTGGCCCATAGACCTGACAGAGCTGCCGATGAATTTCAATTGGCGCAATGTTTTGTGCATTAAAGAACTTTATCACCGACCGAACCTCGCAGGTGGCGGGAGAAGGAATAAGAGCTTCCATTTTGGACAACTGCTGCCACGCTACTGGCACCAGGTGGGACCTGTCTGGCTGGCATATGATTGATATGTCATAGATCTGTTATGCATGCGCAATTGACACGGCTAATTACGTTTACTTTCAAGGGGAAAAAAATCGGGAAACTTACTTTCTGGATGCGCCTCGTACTATTTATGAAAACAGCATATGGAACATTATTCTGCATTCTTTATTATGAAATCATCTTATATTTAAAATGCAAACGGAACATATGCTGGATTGTGCGATTTATTCGCACCTGTCACCTAGTATTAAATAATAATGCAAACCATTACATGTGTTAAATTGCATAACATGTCATAGGCCTATTCCATTACATATACTTAGGGTGATTCAGACCACCTATAACCTAGTGCATTAACATTTTCGAGACAAAAAAGCACACGTGAACTTTCACTGGAGCTTGATTTCATCAATCAACCCTAACAGGAAGTAGGGTCAGTGGTGTATCACTTTAAAATTTCAAATGAGAGTCGGGGTCAAATAGGGTACAATTTGATAGAGCTCTTCAAAACAAACAAAAATATTTGTAACTAAAGCACATGTTAACTTTCACTTGAGCTTGATTTCATCAATCATCCTTAGCAGGAAGTAGTGGAAGTGACATATTACTTTAAAATTTCAAATGAGAGTCGTGGTCAAATAAGGTACCATTTGATAGAGCTCTTTCTTCAAAACAACGTTTTTATCAATTCCTACTCTTATGTTCAAACTGTCTGCCGTTCTGAGCAGCACACACCCGTACTCTTCTTCTAACACTGTCAGTGACTTCTAACGCTTCGGCGTGGTCAAGTGACTAGCAGGTCTCCTGGATTCACTGTTTCATGTCATCTCTTGTTGTTGGACGATCTTGATAGATAGTGTTTTTTAATCGTCCCCAAAGATAGAAATCCAAAGGATTCAAGTCAGGAGATCGTGCTGGCCATGCCACAGGACCACATCTCCCAATCCATCGCCCAGGGAAGAGCTGATTGATTGCATCACGTGCCACCAAAGAGAAATGAGCTGGGCAACCATCCTACTGCAGCCACATTACTGCTCGTGTTGCCAGTGGCACGTCTTCCAAAAGCTGGTTCAGGATGTTCTTTAGGAAGTCAGCATACATGACACCATTCAGAGCACCTTCAAAGATATAAGGTCCAATGATTCAGTGTCCGAAGATGCCACACCAGACATTGACCCTCCACCTATGCTAGTTGTCCAGAGAGGATTAACTTGAGACCAGTAATGAGCATTATGGATATTGACATCCCCATTGCTCTTGAATGTCGCTTCATCTGTCCAGAAAATACTGTGATGAAACCGGTGGTTTTTACCTGACAATCAATTGCAGAAAACCACATAACTCTGAAAATCTTCTCCTTCGAGCTGCTGGAACATATTGATGTGGTAAAGATGGTATTTACTGCCATTCAGAATCCTCTACACTGTTGTCTGACTAATGCCAGATTCTCTAGCAATTCTCCTGGTCGAGTCGTGATGATTGACAAATACGGCAGCAATGACATCAGCTGATCTCTCGTCTTGCACAGGTCGTCTGGTACGTCTATTTTGATTATGGTTAGGCTGAAGCTATCCAGTTGCTTGTACACGAGCAGCAAGACGCCTGTTCTAAAATGAACAAACAGGTTTCCTAAACACAGCACCCCTCTATTAAAATCACACTATAATCAAAACACAGTGTACTCTTACTAGACTGTGTGATTTATCTTAAAGTTTAGTTTTTCTAATTTTTTTTTCTGTTTCAGATATGCTGATGGTGTTAAGTGCATGGAACATTTTTAATTTGCTATACTTTACGATTATTAAAATTGGAAAGTGTTCTAAGAACTTCTTTTAAAAAATGACTGGTTACTGAACGATGATGGACAAGGTTACAAGATTTCAGATTGGTCTAGTAAACACAGTGACGTAGAAGTGTTAGTGTTATTAATATTGAGAAGAAGGAACTTCAACATCCAAGTTCATCTAAACATCAACAATCATGTTGTAGTAAACTAGAACCTAGGCAACTTCATTTAACATTTTTAACATGTGTAAACAGTTTACTTCAAGTTGTATTACATATCACCATGTATTGTGGGTCCCTATCACCACGGCATGGCACGTCCTCAGGTTGCGGATAGAGGAGACGGCCTCCAGATATGGAGGGTAGCTGCGAATATATTGAATAAGCAGTCGTGGACAGCCGATAAGGGGTGGTCCTCCAGCTTGGGGGTTGGGCGAAGGGCTAACAACCCATCACCGTAAAAAACAGCTTGTTATGAATCCCTACAATAAGCCTCGGAATAGGACTGATTCTCTGGCACGACCACAGCAAAGGAATAAGGTTTTGAGATTTGACACTTGGAACGTAACTAGTCTTTATAGAACAGGAGGGGTAACATAAGTAGCAAAAGAACTAGCTAGATATAGAATAGACTTCGTGGGAGTACAAGAGGTTAGGTTAGATGGGAATGGCATATCACAAATAGGAGATTACTTGTTGTATTATGGGGAAGGGGAGACCGGAGGGAATAAGACCTTTAGGGAGGCCGAGACGTAGATGGGAGGATGATATTATAATGGGTTTGAGGGAGGTGGGATATGATGATAGAGACTGGATTAATCTTGCACAGGATAGGGACCGATGGCGGGCTTATGTGAGGGCAGCAATGAACCTTCGGATTCCTTAAAAGCCATTTGTAAGTAAGTATGTATTACATATGACCAGAATCCTGGATTTTCTTTACCAATTATTAAATTGTATAGTATAATAGATAGTGCTTCTGCTGCAGAATTAATCTGGATTCTGAAAAGCAAAGTAACTTTTCTGCTTTATCTGTAGAAGGTATTGGTGCTGTATTTGAAGCTATGTTCCGCGAATCTGTTCCTCAGGGTTTTTCTTTCAGCCAAACTAAGGTAAATTATGTTCTAACTGAAGCTCTTTTCCCATATTTCGAACAGGAACTTTGTAATGACAAGGAAAACAATTTTTATATGTACTCTATGTTATGACAAAATCACAAATGCAAGTGGTCATAAAGAACTTCAGACTACCGTACACTACTGGTCTAATAAGCAGAATAAATTGGTTAATCATTACCTACAAGCCTATTTCATGGGAAAAGTCAAAGATGTCAACATTTTTGAGAAAAGTAAAAATGTAATTGATATTTAAATCTTCCACTGTAAGTCACTCATGCTTGGTTTAGATGGTCCCGATGTAAACAAGACAGTTAGAGAATAATGAATAAAGAAATTATGATGTTGCACAATCAGAAGATTGTTGATTTGGGATTTTGTAATATCCACATTTTGTGTAATGCTTTTAAGAACGATTTGTCACAATTAGGAACAGGTAATTTTGGCTTGATCGTTGCTTTCATAATTTCATTGGTGGTTGGCTCTCAAGTTGGAAGGATTTCACACTAGTCCAATATGAAGTTGGTGTTCCAAATTATCACCTCCTAATACACTGTTCATCCAGATGGCTTACAATGGAAAATTCTGTCTGAAGAGTACTCAGAGACTCAAAATTAATATCAACTTGCAATTATAAACTGATTCACAGGTCTGCATTTTGAAAACTTTTTCTCTTGTTTTTGCATTGGATATGCGATTCTTAATGGATTTTTTATGCTTAATCTCTATTTTTTTCTAACACGTCAGTTTTCATACAAATCATAAAGATGTGAATAAATGGTAATAAATTATTACCTAGAAATGAATTTATAGCTTTATGAAACGTCGTGAAAATTATTTTCAACAAGCATTTTATGAGAAAAAGCTAGTATGTAGTTTACTATTAACAATTAAGTCATAAACAAAATAACAAAATTTACACTTCATTGATGTTGCTTCAAAAGTGGATAATTAAAATTTGCTTAATGAAGTCAATTGATTATCCAATAAATTTGATTTATTCCAATTTTAATGATTTCCAAACTGAACATTATTATTAAAATATTATGAGAAAAATCGTCAAAAGTATGGAGAAAAACTTCATGTATATTCTACCAGAAGAAATTTGGCATGTCCTAATGGAATCTAAATGTTACACAACCACTGGACTAAATAACAGCCACAGTTACAGATCATTGTTATACAACTCCATATTGATAATAAATCCAAACATGTAATTTTAATAAATTTAAGAATAAAATTAAGCAAATTGTTTAGTATTAAAGGGCCTTTTTTTTTTCTTATTAGTAATGGGGAGGGCATGTAGCACGTATGGACGAATCCAGAAATCCATATAGAGTGTTAGTTGGGAGGCCAGAGGGAAAAAGACCTTTGGGGAGGCTGAGACGTAGATGGAAAGATAATATTAAAATGGATTTGAGGGAGGTGGGATATGATGATAGAGACTGGAGTAATCTTGCTCAGGATAGGGACCTATGGCGGGCTTATGTGAGGGCGGCAATGAACCTCCGGGTTCCTTAAAAGCCAGTAAGTGAGTAAGCAATATATTTATTCATTCAAACTTGTATTCTCTTCTTGACTTCTTTTATTTTGGTAATTCCTGTTTTGTAATTATTTTATTAAATTTTGTAATTTTACTGAATTTTTGTTATATTGTATTTTAGTACAAAATTGTTATTTATAGAGAAACTGCCCTCGAACACGAGCTTGGTCAGATGGATGTTCACAATGTTTATTAGCAATAAATACAATACATTCACAACCTTACCTCAGTGTTGCACTTCAAATTTCCTCCTTTTTGACCTCCTCAAATGTTGGTCCGAGTAGTCTCTTTTAACATCCAGCAATAGTCAGCCATCATGTTAACACTCCACTTCCCTTGTCCTACTTTTTTTTTTTTTTTTTGTTTATGAATATCTTTGTGAAATCTTTCACCGTGTTCCTCACTAAAATCTCCTAAATTATCAGGAAAATAATTTAGATGGGAATGAAGGAAATGTATTTAGACACTCTTGCAATCAATCTGTTTGAAACTTTGTAACATCACTTTCACAGTGTTAACGTAATTTGGGCCTTTCTTATTTGCAAGAAAATTAAAAACATTTCTGAATGCATTCCAGGCAGCCTTTGTATTTCCATTCATAGCATCTCAAACTGGCTGTCCATAATCAATTTTCGAATTTGTGAGCCAGCTTTAATTTTTTTAATAGGTTAATGAGGGAAATTTAACACAAAGGTATTTAAAGCACTCAATGTATTTATTTAATCTTTCACAAATTGTGTAATTAAATCTAATTTCATATGCAGAAGTGGTAGCAATACTTCGAGTGATCAATTAAAGACTCAGTCCTTATATGTTTTTCACCTGGTGTTAAATTAGTCCTAGGAGGTAGCCACTGTTCTCTTTCCCAGTGTTCTGACCTAGCTCTGCTATCCCATTCACACAATTGTGAATGCAGCCTGCTGACCAAGTAATAATCCAATAACCATGAAATATCCATCCACAGACTACTCATAGTTTTGGTACTGTAGTTTTTGTAACAAAAGCTTTAAATTGTCTTATGTCTTTTTTAAAAGAACAGAGTGGCCCACAGGAATGGAAGAATGAATGTTTCCATTATGAAGCAAAACAACATTTAAGACTTTTATATGATGAATCTGCGAACAACCTCTACAATTTAGTTTAATGTTTTGAAATTTTAAGACAGCAGGGATGTATTGGCAATACATTAAATTTTCTTCTTCAGCAAAAAATAAATAAATAAATAAGATAAAATAAAAATAAAAGGGACAAGTTTCTCCACACAATGCCTATACCATGAAAAATACGTACCTTGAGGCAATATTTTCTTTTCTTTTAACCTAGGGTCTAATAGTTCTGTTGATTCTTTAGGCAAATTTAAATTCCTCACTAAATCGTTATTATATCACCACATCTTTCTGAATCATAAGTATCATCTGTAAACACAGCAGACATTTTACAATCTGGTCGTTCAGCAACTCACAGTTGCTGTAACTCAGCAAAAATGAATAGCTGAATTAGTGCTGTCCCGACTGAATGCAGCCAATACCTTTATGTCTTATATTGTATGTTATGTCATTTTTCTTGTGTACTGACGACGCCATGAATGCTTGTAATTCTATTCGGCTAATAAAGATCTAATCTAATCTAATCTAATCTTACTTTTAGCAGTATATCCAACTATCTTAACTGTACAAAAATAATAATCTTCTCCATGATTTGATAATTACAAATAAATAATAATTCAATAAAAAAATCCCAATAAAATAATTAAGTGTTGATCTAAATGAGGGGTTGGAAAGCAATGGTGGATCGTTAATGTTTAGGTGAGGGGTTTGGACTTTTTCTATTGCTGGTTGTTACAATCAAAAATTAAGACACAACGTTTCGAAGGGTGGTTCTCCCTTCATCTTCAGGTGGAAGGAAGGAGAGAAGAGGAAAAAAACCTACTGTTGGGATCGTTATGTACAGCTATTCTGTATGACTGATCATTGATTCCTGGCTTCAGTGGAGATTATAATTAAGAAAGACCCGAAGTCATTAGCATTATGTTGGCACTAAATCAAACGGAATGAAGAAGATGGGCTTGAAGTGGCTAAAAAATTGATGAAAGGCACACAAAAGGAGGGGGTGGGGAACTAAACAAATAAACAAGTGTTATGATACCGCGATAGAAAATAAAAGAAAGATAAAAAGGAAAAAAACTAGTGACAAAGGACATGATAAAAACTACTACTGCCACCTAGCTATAGCAGACACTACTACTAACTACTAAGCTGCAACACTAGGTTGCCGTTGTCTGATGGTGGAGATGACCCCAGATGGTCTGCATGGTGTTGGTGACAGCATTCTTCCCCTTGTATTGAATATTTCTGATGTCTTGTTCAACTATGGGTAACCAAATATCCGGAAGAATTAGACTAGGTTGATAATGGCATTGTCCGAGAAACTCATATGAGCGGCTTCCTTGTATTTCCTCTGTGTCAGAGAACGCTCAGTTTGTAGAATTGAAGTATTTTCCAACTTTATTTTGTGTCCGGATTCAAAGCTGTGTTGTACTATTCTTGATTTATCTATTAGGCATTCTTTGAAGTTGTACTTGTGCTCCTTAATTCTTGTGGACAGAGGTCTGCTCGTTTCACCTATATACACACGACCGCATTCACACGGAATGTTATAAATGCAGTCTCTGGTATCCATGTAATTAGGTTTCGGTTTGTTGTTGGACAGGATTCGGTTAGTGTAACCACCAGTTAAAATTGTCACCTAACCCCTGGTTAAGCATTTTTACAGTGGATCGACCTCAGTTACGACTTAAATAGGAGGTTAACCACAGTAATCTCTAACTGGCCATATTCGAGCGGTTAAAAGAGATAACCAGTGATTAGTAGAGCAAGTAAATCAAAATGGCGGCCAGGCCACAGATGTTTATTTCGAAGACGATTATTTTACAGTACTTGAATTACTTGGATAGAGCGTGAGCGTGAAGTTTCTTTAGTGGAAAGAGAGAATTCTTACGAGGAATTAGGTGACAGAAAATTTCAGGAGGGATTTCGTTTATCAAAATCTACAAATGGATCACTTGAAATAACACAAAAAGTCATATTTCTCCTATGGATCGGGTGCATATATTACGATTCTATGTAACTGTTATTTTCTGTATTTTAAGAGGGAATACTCGAATATCTCTTTCTCTATGTCACTGGCTGAACAAAGAGAGGTTATGGATGGATCTTAGGATAATGAACAGTTCCCTCGTGTAAATGGGGTCCTGGATTGTATACACATTCCTACTAATCTTCTGCATCCTTTTTCTTTATAGATATTCCATCTTTTTATATAATATATTTAAATCTAGTAATTAAGTCTATTGATACAACCACACATTGGGATATAATCATTTTTGCATTAAATTTTCTATTTTGTACGATTTTAACCTCACAGCACTGAAAAGCAAAGAAATGCAGCTCGCAAATATAACAGCGCCCAAAGGCAAACAAATGCAAAGCAAAAATGTAGAACACGTTCATTTCGATGTAGAACGGAGTGAGCACAGTCGTTTTTAGACGTTGACTATTATCTTTGCAGCGGTATGGATGCTTTCCTTTAGTCATTTTGTAGAAACAGTGTAGACTTTACTTTGGTGAAATGAGGTGTCAGCTAGCCATGTTTAAGTAATCGGTGATTATGAATGGTGCACACAAATTACATTTTAACAACTGGTACTGTTTAACCGTCGTTTCGTAATGTATGCTTACTGCATTTTAACTGATGTTGATGCACTTCGCCATGAACCTCCAACTTTAAAACAACTTTTAAAAGGAAGTAGATTGTCTCTGTAAGGTTGTAAATTTGTAGTCTCATAGCTGGATCGTATGATTACTCTCTATCATTTAGCTCATTCACAATAGCAAGCTCATAAAAGAGTAAATATTTCCTTTAAGAAAACTTTATGACCTGAAAAATACTTGGGATTCTAACTTTCTGATTGAGGTGACATAATGCAAACTACTACCCACAGTACACAGAATCAGGCAGATGACGGGGGAGGAATGAAGGGTGCTCTCAGTGAACAGTGGTGGACTGTAAAAATCTATGAACTAAGTTTGTGAACTGAAATATCTGGACAGTTAAATTTAGGAATATTTACTATTTGTCACCTGGAATGGAATGAACAAGTGAATCACACTTCCAAAAAAATATTTTCCATTATTCACTCATTAAAGCGACTGAAGAACTTTCTTCCTGATAAATTAAAATTAATCCTTGTACAAACACTCGTGATGCCACACTTTGACTATTGCGATATTATATTAAGTAACCTAAATGCAAATTTGAGCAACAGGCTACAACGTGTGCATAATGCGTGCGTCCGTTATATTTGTAATATTCGTAAGTATGATCATGTTTCCCCGTCTTTCCAAACTCTGTCTTGGCTAAGGCTAAGCGATCGACGAGCCCTGCATTCTCTTGTTCTCTTATTTCAAATTCTGCGCACCGCTACCCCAATATATTTGGCTTCTCGTTTTCAAAATTTATCTGCAATCATCAGCTAAGTACAAGATCTCATTATAACAATTTACTCATTATACCCTACCACAAGACATCTTTATATTCTTCATCCTATACAGTTTCAGTTGCTAGAAATTGGAACTCGCTTCCGAGTGAAATAAGGGGTTGTTGGACAATAGCTTCATTTAGGTCAAAATTACATAAATTCTTACTTAACAGATGAATTGCTGATTAATATTTGTTACTTATAATGAAACTAACATCTGTCCATTCTTATTATTATTATCATTAATTTTTCTAAATAGATTTACAAAACCTCTAATGGCAATTACATTAATATTGTCATTATAGAAATAGAAATATATATATTCTCCCTGTAACATAGTCCTAGTAAGCTTATATTAAATTAATTTTCATCATTTTACTAGCTATCTCAAATATTAAATTAATTATAATTCATTGAATTAAATTAGCTCATAAATTAAGTTACTACTTTACCTGATAGATTTATCTAAATTTAAATAAATGTGTAGTGAAGATTATTGCTGGAGAACCTTTTAAGTGTAGTGAAAATATTTGTAATTTAAATTTATGTATTGTATTGATTAAGGCTGGTTGAGTGGAAGAGAAGGCCTTATGGCCTTAACTCTGCCATTATTATTATTATTTGTTACCTGTTCATTCGAGTAATGCTGAATATATACTTTTATTCAGTTGTGTGCACACTAGTCACTAAACGGTTAAAATCTGGAGTATGTCAGAAGTTGCAATCTTTAATTGTGCCAGTAGATGTTCGTCCATTATGCTGGAGCGTGTTTTTGATTTCATGGCATTCATTTGCTCACACATATATATATGTCGAGCCAAACATAGCAGCAATATTTACAGCAAAGAGTCTAAGGTGTGGATATTTTGGCTTTGGAAGATTTGTAAAGATATTTACACCATCTACGTTATTGCATTTGGTCTTCAAATAAGTATCACTCTGTAGATCTGCAACTTCCATTTGCAATTCTAGTCTAACCTTCCTCAAATCTGTAATGAAGGCATTTGCAGAGAGGAGAAAATCATTTTCCATTAGTTTGAAATCTCGAAAACAGGTGTCTATGAATTCTGATTTCAGTTGCCCCAGTACGTTAAAGTACTGGTTTAAGTTCACTTTAACAATTATAGATAATGAGTGCAAACATGGAAAATGGTGAAATTCCTTCTCCATTATATATGTTTTCCAAATATCAATCATCTGCATGAAAGAGCTAACCATATCATATATACCGGTATGTAATATGTTTTTATCATGCCCTTGCAGACGAACATTTAGATTATTTAAATGTTGTGATATATCAGTCAGAAATTCCAAATCGCTGATCCATTTTTCATCTCCCAACTCGGGAACTGCAGTACCCTGTAAATTGAACACATGACATTGTTTGCAAACATGTGGAATAAATTATTCATTTTAAATTATACAATATCGGTACTATCACATATCTGACTCTTAATAAAACCATGTAGTACATGTTTCATGTCAAAAAATTGCCTAAGCATTTTTCCTCGGCTAAGCCATCTCACTTCTGTATGATACAGCAAATCTTCATATTCTTCTCATAAATCATGCAGGAATTTGCGAAACTGGTTATGTATAAGAGGCCTGGATTTAATTTTGTTGGCTGGTTGGTTGCTAATGCATGGCTTGTTGGAGAACTTCCATTTGCCATTTTGCATCCCAGTAGCGTGAAGTTATGTTTGTTGATTGTTTGTAACCACATTCATCACATGCTTCATGGTTACAACTTTAACCCATAATGCTTTTTGGTGTATGATACAATGGAAACTTTTTACATCAGACACTCTTAGTTCTTTCAAGTACATTTTCAGTGTACCTATCAGACTCCTTTTTTTCCCAATGAATGCCATCACTCTATTTGTGGCAACAGATACCAGTATTTGTAAGTCTAAATTATTTTTTCAATTGTACTATGCAACACCTGGAATAGGTTCTCTCCTGTCATAGTCCCTTTCAGTGGCACAAGATCTAGTAAATATTCATGTGTTGATAGATCTTCATTGTCTTCCCAAATGGAAATGGCCAATTGAGCTATGTCAGTAATATTTGTGCATTCATCCGATGCGATAAAATAGACTACAAACTGATTTACTTTTCACTCTCTTTCACTATCCATTAATTTTTTAATATTTGCTATTTGCCTCTGAATTTTGCGTGGTGACAATAGAATTTTCTGAAGGTTATTTAACTTCTTCGGGGCACATTATATTAATAACTTTACTTAAACAAGATTTCACAAATATTTCTTCTGAATAAGGTTTTAATGACTTGGCTATTTCCCAAGCAACAATGTAATTGGATAAAAGTTGCTTTTCCCTTGCTGTTCGAATCTCATATTCGTTGACACTCTTACTTATTGATATTTGCTTCCTTCAAGTCGTGTAATTGCTCTGCACGATCAGGCCCTAAAATGAGAATGGATATTTTATTACGACATTTCATGTGTGTTCTATATGATTATAATAATTGGCTCAAAAACATGTCATTCAGTCATTGTAACTTTTTAAGACTCAAAATCGAGACACTACTAACTACTCTCTTACATGTAACTTTAGAATGATCTTTATGACATGATAATATAATGTTTCTGCACGTTTGCTCGAAAAATCCCTTTAAGTATTTTGTAATACAAGAGACATTTGATGTTTTTTTCCTTCTAAACTGCAAAAGAACTGTTCTTCCCATGTTTCTTGGAATTTCTGTTTGA
Source organism: Periplaneta americana (assembly GCF_040183065.1). Lineage (NCBI taxonomy): Eukaryota > Metazoa > Arthropoda > Insecta > Blattodea > Blattidae > Periplaneta > Periplaneta americana. The sequence continues at coordinate 27,491,279 of NC_091133.1, read as the reverse complement.
ATGGATTATTTAACTGTTTTGAAAGAGACACGTTAATCATCCGCTCCACAGTATTACGATACTAGTAATGTCATACCTGGCCATTCCATCCTCTCCTCATAGAAGGGTAAGCATATTATGTCCACATCTATCTTGCGGCCTTGCCCCTGCAAGATTTCATGACATCATGGATTCATGAATTCACAAGTACTGACCACTGAGATGATGTTGGGTAGAGACAGATAAGAATCCTCAAGAATCAATAAATAATGGATGTCTTACCCGCAGTTCCTTTTAATCTACTAAAAGGTTGGAAAAAGTAGGACTAGGTTTTACTCGATATAGAAGGAACCATATTCTTTCACATTCATTTTGACTGGTTAAAAGTTGCCTCTTTATCTTCATTGTTTCACATTTTTAATTGTTCTGTCTTGTTTTACTGTAATTGAATTTTGTTTACTCATTTCCGCAATTCTTCTTATTTCTATCTAAGATTAGGCCATTGTTTCTCAAAAATCTTTCTTGTAATGCTATATCTGCAATAATTCTACTAACACTTTATGATAAGTCCAAGCACTCAGGAAGTCGTAAACCTGTCGACTGTGCCATGTACTTACATTGATAGATATCTTAAAAGAATGATAAGAATTGTAAAAAGAAACTGATTTATTTTGAAACTTGAATCGTAACAATGTTCTTTGACAATTGTCATCATGAGTAAATATGTTCTGAATGGGAATAACAAAGTTAAATAGTCTTTCATCCCAATGACACTCTTTCCAAGTCTACGGAACATTAAGGAGTGTACCAGTTGATGCAAGCATCTCCAACTGGAGGTTGACACTCCTTTATCAGTCTCTTTATTTCTTGGGAATCCTCTAAATCTGGATATGCTGTGATGTAAAGGAACCCAGTCGTCAGACTGGGGACTCCTTGAATGATTGATTCTCTGTAGTGAATGATGAATCTAAAAAGGAAAGAACAGGGTTACTGCATCTTGATCCAATTTAGACATACCTGGAAAATGCAAAGTAGAGTCATACAAAATGCCACAGTTTGTGTGGTCTGTGTAGAACATAGATGTTAATCCCGGTTGATTAACTTATCAGAGATGGAATGATTGGAGTTGTCAGTATTTTCTCAGCAGATTTTTTTTTTTTGTAAACAAAAGGATGAGAAAACGCGAGAAAAAAAAAGCTCGCTATTGTATTTGCTGCAATATCCGATAGAGGAGCTGTGTGCGATAACAGTATTAATATGAAAAATCACTTTTCAGAAAAGTTGGATAGAAATTTTTTAATTGTTAAGAACAAAATCTTTACATTTAATAATCATTTATCTTACGTTCAGGGGTTATATGAAGGGTTTCAGAGCCATAGTGGGCCAAGCAGCATTTATTAAAAACAGAGAAAGCAAGGATTAAAGTTAAGTGAATACCATAATTTTATGAAGATTGACATATCATTTAGTTTCTAATTTTCATACTTTATATTACTTGCTATATTTTTCATTGAATTATGGTACTCAATTTTAATTCTTGTTTTTTACGTTTTTAATATATGGCGCTTGGCCCACTATGGCTCTGAATCCTTCATATATTACTAAAATGAGAGATTTTGTAATATATAATATTTTAGAACAGCTATCTCTGCAATAACCGTGTTAACAGGCTAATGATCTTATTGAACTCACTGCTCAGTTACAATTACTAAAATGATGGTTAAGTTTATTGTATAATAATAATAATAATAATAATAATAATAATAATAATAATAATAATAATAGTAATAATAATAATATGTTATGACTATTTTTTTTTTCCTTATTTTTTTTCGTTTGCAGCTTCCTTTCTTGTGTGAGAGTTATGAACCCGCTTCAGGATTCTGCAAGGAGCAGGATGCTCTGAATATTGACAGTATAACTGGCTTCTGAGAGGTTCATAAGTTAATTCTGACTAAACAGTGTGAAGTTAACATCTAAGGGAAAATGGAACAAGTGCAGGAGCCCATCATCAGTTTACATTTGAGTTGGCATCTTAATAAATAAGCGTTAAAAAAAGAAAATTTACGTTTACAGAGTTACTGGAATGTGATGGATACTTTGTTTTTTTCAAGAGTGTGTCCATGTATAATTTCTCCAATGTTTCAGAGATGCTTGCAGATTTCATTCTTAGAATTTATCGTCTAATATCCGAAATGTGATGTCATGGACAATATGGTACTAAGGATATACATAGCTAGGATTTAAAAAATTTCGAGAAATCATATCGTCAGCTTAGAGTGTAAACGTGCTAAATCCATTTTTTGTCTAAAATTACATTTGTATACTATTCAAAAGGGAACGAGACGACAAATCACATAGGAAAAATAGCTATGCACAGTTCAACTTGTAAGCATACATAAATGTGTGATGAGTAAAACAGCCAAATCTACTCCGTTCTAAGCTCACTGCTAACTCCATAGCGACTCTCAGTGTGTATAATATGTTCAACCTTGGCGCGTGCTCTCGTATAGTCAGGTTTTGGGTGTTTATTGCTGTTTTCAAGCTTTTAATGACTGAAATATTGCAGAGGTACGTACTGTATAATTATGATTAAATTATTTTTTAGTGTAAAAGTAATTTTATTAGAAATTGTTAGTTTTCGATTTCAATATTTTAACCTTCTAGGTACTGAGATTAGTAGTTTTTTTTAGGTCTGTGCATTTCTGTATTTAGCTTGATGTTTGCCGCTACATATTTCATTATTAATTTTATTAGTTTATTTGATTTATGTGTTCAGCGACTCGAAAATGGGGTTTCTGTTGTTCTAGATGTGTTCAAACAGTTGTAACCATCTTTGGCAAGGCAAAAGAGAATCTGATGCCAGAAGTGAACCTGAACATGAAGCTCCACTAAATACTACAAATTACTCTCTAAGGTCTATTGTAGCTCTTCCAAAGAGCATTATCCCTAGCTCTTCAAATGTATTGGATCAAATTGAAGACCAGATGACAGATGAAAGTGAACGAGATGGCTTAGTTATGTATGACATACATTCTGACTCTGAATCTGATTATGACTACCCAGAAAAAAGTAAGAAACGAAAAAAACGGGCACAGATTCAAAAGTCTAATTGGTTTGCAGGGAAGAATAGAAAACTTACAGAAAAAGGAAAAATATATTATGGAAGGAAAAAAGAAGAAGCTTGGGATTATCGGATGTGGAAGGAATCATGAACAATGAAAAACAGACGTCAATGTAAGGAGACAGCACAAGGTGCATGTCTTAAGTATTCGAATATGAGAGAAGATTACCGAGAAGACATTTTCAAAAAGTTTTGGAATATGACCTGGCCTGAGAAAAAAAATATTTGTTGACTGTCTTGTGGTGGTTGTTTCTGTAAAGAGACCATGCAGGAGAAAAGACAAGCAGAAGTCCAGAAGAGCTCAATTTTTGTTGTATTACCTGAATATATAGGATCAACATCTCAAAGTATGCAGGACTACATTCTTAAATACACTTGGGATCAGGAGATGGACTGTTCAAAACTAGAAGTATAAACACAACAACAAAGATCAGGACAAACCAGCAACTGCTTTTACTTCTAAGCCTTTCGCAAAAGAATGCTAGGAACTTGAATTGTTTTTAGATTCCTTGTTTGTCATGGAATCCTATTATTGTAAGACAACGAAAAAGTATCTTTTATCATAGTGGACATCCAAACAAGCTCTTTATGATTTTTATATGAAAGACTGGTGGTGAAAAAAGAAATGTGCTCCATCTTTCCATCGCTACTTTTTATGAGCAGTTTGATGCTAAAAATATATGGCTATATTTTCCTAAAAAGGATCAGTGCGAGAGATGCACTTCTTTTAATGTTGGCAATGTACCTGAAGAAGAATATTTACAACATCAAAGAAAGAAAGACGAGGCAAGAGCAGAAAAAGATAAAGACAAAGATGACCTACAAGCTGTTCTGATGGCTTCCAAGTCACATGTCAGTAGTTTATACTACAGAAGCAAACTTCAAGTATACAACCTCACATTTTACAATATAAATAACAAGAATGGGTTTTGTTATTTGTGGAATGAAGCCGAAGGAGGCTTAAATTCTGAAGAGTTCGCAAATTTTTGGGTTGGAAAAAAAAAAGCTCTTACCACAGGGTAATTTGATAGAACCAACTAAAATAATTTTTTACAGTGACAGGTGCACATATCAGAATGGAAACTATGTGTTTTCCAGTGCTCTGCTGTCTACTGCTATGATCAACAACATTGTTATAGAACAAAAATTCTTGGAGGTTGGACACACCCAAATGGAAGCAGACTGCATCCATTCTACAGTTGAATGGGCTCTTAAGAACATAAACATCAGTGTACCAGCAGATTACATAGATCCGCCAGAAAGAATTCATTGACCTGACACAAATCATGAATTCTTTAAAAAATTCGATGAGGTTAAATTTTATATGAGCATTCGCCCTTGTCATGGTAAATGCGATCCTAAGATTACTGACATAAGAGCTCTTCACTACACTCCAAATGCTGACATATTATTCAAATTGAGTTCCCAAATGATTGGAAAATAACACCGCAAAGAAAATCGACATCAGTGATTCCCTTGCTCTTTACAGACTTATTGAAATGTGCACCAAAACAGAAAGAAGACCACTGCACAAAACTTTGAAGACTTGTAATATTTAAAGAATACTTTACCAGAAGATTACCACCAGTATTATGACCAGTTACCTTATGATTGAAATAAATGGAGACTGAAAAGAATTTAGACTTAACAAATTAGATAACTTACCCATTATTCAGTAGAAAATATTTTTAGTTTGACTTTTTTACTTTTATGTAATTAATATTTTTCATTTCCATCCAGCTTTTACTGTAGTGAGACTTGAAAGCAACTCTTTAGTCCTTCCAATTGGTTGCTAACCAAGAGAAAGCAAGTCCAGTGGTGGCATTGCCACCTTTAGCGTCTGGACAGCATTCTGCTGGCTGTACTAGATTAGACAAGAAGAAAAATTTGGATATTCTGAAAGAATTAAATATTGACTCAGTTTTAAAGAAAATTCAAAATTGTAGACAGAAATGGATATCTCATATACTCAGGATGCCTAGAACAAGGATACCACGCCAAGCACTAAATTACCACCCACTAGGAACAAGAACTTTGGGCCGTCCACTGAAACGATGGAATGAGACTGTAACAGGTACCAGGCTTAATACGTAATAGGAAGAAGGAGAAGGAGGAGGAGGAGGAGGAGGAGGAGGAAGAGGAGGAGGAGGAGGAGAAGAGGAAGAAGAAGAAGAAGAAGATTTTCTTTGTGAAGGTTTTAAGAATTAGAATAGGAAAGAAGAATATATTTAGTTAATTTTTAAGAAAGAATGATTCATAAGAATAAAAGGGAATGTTTACTTACCGTTTTATTTTCTTTTAAATTTTGTTAAGTATGTCTGGAATAGAAGTTTTTTTGAAGAAAGACTGAAATAATGTCAAAGATAAGTTAGATGTATATATACTTATTCATTTTTACAGCTGATTATATGTTCAATCATACTTTTGAAGTAATAGAAAGACTGTGATAAATAAAACTTTACTTAGTACTTTACTTAATTTTCTTGAAAGCCCTACTAACTCCGTACTAGAAAAAATTCCTAAGAATAAGAACAAGAAGAAAAAAAGAAATTTATATGTATACTACTAAAATCTGTTTAAAATATCTTAAGAGTGTAAATGATTATTTAAAATTTGACAAGATTTTTTCAAAATTACAGATATAGTATAATTTCGCAATGTAATTTCATAACCTAAAAATAATATTTTAGAGATACATATAAAAATCCTAAGAAACCATCTCTACAGTTATATAGATTGATCTCTTTGCTATGGCGATCTGCTCACTTAAGTTGGGTCTTGCAAATAGACGACTGTGATCACCCAATAGCTAATAGATACTAGGAAATTTTATGTTTCTTCTGGAATTAATGATGTTTTGTTTAGTCTTTTCCAATTATTTCTAATTGTGCTATTTCTTATTCTTTTTCTTCTCCATTGTTTTCTTTTTTTTTTTTTTTCCATTATAACAACAATTTTATGGTGAGCTTTGTCTTCTAGGCAGCCTTCACTTGGAGGAAGCTGAATAAAATTCGAAATAAATAGAAATTAAGAAATGATTCCTTCCAGTTGGCCTAACATAGGCCTACTACATTGGTAACACGATTATACAGATATAATTGCGCAATAACACATTTTCGGATATGAATAACAATTTTGCAATTAATTTTGTTTTCAGATAAATCTAATTCAATATAATAAAATGTTTTAAGTTCAATCAATATGATTTATCTATTTTGCAAATATTTTATTTGCTATAACATTGTAAGTGGAATATTATCGTTTTCGCCTGTTTGGCATCATCAGATATTGTTTAAAAGAAACGAAATCTAAACCTTAAACCATTAGAATGTACATAGTAAATATGCATGACAAGAGTAGTGGACTTTCCATGAGTTTTATGTAACTAGATCTTTTTGATGAAAAAGGTTTAATTTTGAATTGATTTCCGGGAAGTATAAATAAGTATATAAAGTATAAATTTGGAAGTTATGGATATGACTTCCGGTACATATAACTCATGTTACAATATATTTTGTTGGAGAAAACACTTATTATAAAATAACTAAAATAATTGACAAGAGCTTTACTATTATATCCTGCATTAAGTTATTAACAGAATACAAAATATCAGTAACATTATTGATAGAAAAATTCAATTGTTGGATTCATAATTAATTTACCAGGGGATAATTATGAATTAGGGTAGTGGTATATATCAATCCATTTTACATTGTTTGAATAACATTTGTTATAAAATCAATAATAGATAAATTAATAACATTTGATAAAATCTTTGTGTTGTCATAGTGCCATGCTGTTACGATGTAATCATTAATGGTTGTTTAGCAATGCATTTGGCTCTTCTTCAGTGATCAATCATCAAATCTTGAATATATTGCTTTCATGTAAAAAGTGTGCATTCAAAATTGATTGTAGCGAACACTGTTATATATTTGTAAAACATAAGCTTGTAGGTTTTAAGAGTGGGTGGTAAAATGTATTTCGAAAAAAACCTGTGTAAACAGTTGTGCCGAGGGGAATGGAATTTGAGTTATGTATATGTAAGCCTCAACTTATGTGTGTACGCATTAAACCACCAAGAAGAACACCCACACATAAGCTGAGGCATACATATACATAACTCAAATTCCATTCCCCTCGGGACAACCGTTTACACAGGTTTTTTCGAAATAAATTTTACCACCCACTCTTAAAACCCACAAGCTTATGTTTTACAAATACATAATGGTGTTCACTACAATAAATTTTGAATGCAGTACTTTTTACATGCAATCAATATATTCAAGATTTGATGATTGATCACCGAAGAAGAGCCAAATGCATTGCTAAACAACCATTAATGATTACATCATAACAGCATGGCACTATGATTTTATAATTTACACACGACAACACATAAAGATGTTATCAAATTTTATTAATTTATCTGTTATTGATTTTATAACAAATGTTATTCAAACAATGTAAAATGGATTGATATATATCACTACTCTAATTCATAATTATCCCCCAGTAAATTAATTATGAATCCAACAATTGAATTTTTCTATCAGTAATTTTACTGATATTTTGTATTCTGTTAATAACTTAATGCAGGATATAACATGTAAAGCTTTTGTCAATTATTTTAATTATTTTATAATAAGTGTTTTCTCTATCAAAATATATTGTAACATGAGTTATATGTACCAGAAGTCATATCCATAACTTTCAAATTTATACTTCCCGGAAATCAATTCAAAATTAAACCTTTTTCATCAATGAGATCTAGTTACTAATGCCTGCAACTTTGAGCGACTGTTCTTGAGCTTTATTTTCATTATGGTCATTACGAATTGCTAGTAGCACTGGAAATTGCAATTGCTTAAAATCGAAAGGCATGTTAGTATGTATTATGGGAATGCATTGGATAAAAACATCTCTTCTTGTTTTGCGAGTTAATATAGTCGCTTTTATTACATTTTATATGAGTTTTTTCACATCAATTTTGTTTCATTGTGTAATTTTGGTGTGTCAATATTTTGCAATAGTATTATTGGTGATTCAATAGCTATTAAGTATTTAATTATGTGCTGGTATTAGTGGTATTCCTTGTGGTTTCAAAGAAAAAATTCAGTTGGATAAAACATAACCAGCTTATGATTTAGAACTGTATTGAGAAACTCTTAATATGGTCCTGGACTGTGTAATAGCTGTTTATTGCATGAATTTTTTAATTTTGCCTTTCAGAATGTATCCACAATGTTATTTAACTTTGCGTTATTTTCTCCACTGGCCCATGAAAGTCGATGTTGAACAGAAATAAACGACAATTGACTGTAAAATAGACTATTTTAATATTATATACATGCATGTTTGAGCCTATTTATTTTTATTGTTTACTTTTTAAAATAATTTAACGTCCATTTGCCCAATTCTAATGTAGTCTATGTTTTTCTCCTGGTTGTGAAGGCTTAATGTGCTAACTTTGGTAATATTGGTCAGAGTATGTAGATTGTCTAGAGTACATAAGTACATACATACCCACATTCACTTTTATATATTAGACTAATGCAACAAAACAAAACTGAACTATGATGGGGCTGCTATGATGACTGACAGGCTGCAACCCTTAAAGCTATGGCAAAGAAGTTGATACAGAGTGATGGGGACATAGGTTCTGCTGACAATCAGATTTGTGAATAATTGTGATTGTCGCCAGAACAGACGTCAAAATAATTTCTTCGGCCAGTCATTTTTGTTTTGGACCGTCAATAATTCCGGCCCAGTAACAAACACACACATTTCGCCATTATTGATTCTCAGTCTTCAGTCAGCCTTCATTCAAGATTGAGTGAATTTCCGTCTTAATATTTAATTATGCATGCATGGCTTAAATCGGAGACATTAAAAAGAAAAGTACACGAGATTGAAACTAACAGTCCTGGGAGTGATGGTGAATCGAGTGACCCTGCTTCATGTTTGAGTTCTGACATAAATGTGACTAGTACGGTGACTGGGCAAATCCAGAAATGCATATAGAATGTTAGTTGGGAGACCAGAGGGAATAAGACTTTGGGGAGGCCAAGACATAGAGACATAAAATGGATTTGAGGGAGGTGGGATATGATGGTAGGGACTGGATTAATCTTACTCAGGATAGGGACCGATGGCGGACTTATGTGAGGGTGGTAATGAACCTCTGGGTTTCTTAAAAGCCGTAAGTAAGTAAGTACGGTGACTAATGCGAAAAGAAAGAAGCAATATCAGCGTAAATATGATGCAAACTATTTTGGGAATTGGATTTACGTAGTGTGGTGGTAAAGATGAACCCAAACCACAGTGTGTATTATATTACGAAGTTTTCTCAAATGCTTTTATGAAACCAAATAAATTACGAAGCACTTGAGAACAAAACATTCAGATGTTAAAAATAAAAGTGAAGAATTTATTTGCTCGCGCAGTAGTGATATTTAAAGGGGAAAAATCAGTTGTGTCTAAAGTAGAGTTAGTGAATTCAAAGGCTTTGGAATCATCATTGCTAGTTTGCGTATTGCTAAAGGAGGGGAACTGATATTTCCTGTGTCTAAGGCACCACATGCTCGAACGCATCCATGCATCTGATGGCTGCTTATAGTGCCTGCTCATTCAATGGTCAAACATGTAACATAAATAGAAAAAAAAATATTGCTAGATGGCAGCTCCTAACAGCCAGTGAAGTCGCTTCTAGATATAGGTCCTATGCTTTATTTTTGTAGTATGTGATTAAAATATTACTTTGCTTCGCGACTCTGATAGCTTCTTCTTCCTCTTTGTTAATCCATTATATTCTTTGCTCTTGAAAGAATAAGAAAATAGGAAAACTTTTTCTGTGTGGAACTTCCCTACATTACTAAGTAGAGGTCCCACGAATTTATCCAACAAGAGTTTCTGATATTATTATTCCTAACACACTTTAATATGTCACACAGGCACAAAATAGAACAACGTTTTTTTTTTCATAGTTTGGAGCAGACACACGGATGAACAAAGTATATTTGGTGCTGCCACCTACCATTTCAGCGAAAGCATTGTTGGAATGGTCTTATGAGGAGGCAGTATAAGCAGCTGTCGGATGCGTTCAACCAGGTAGTGGTCTGAGTATATTGTTAAAGTTATGTTCAATGAAAAAATAGCAAATCAGATTTCATTACCAGTACCTTGTCTAACAATATAATGCATCATCATATCAATGGAATGTCTAGTGATGCAGAAAATCAATTGATCATGAAAATAAAAGACAGTACATTTTTGTATACAAATTGATGAATCAACAGACATTGTTAATTCATCTCATCTCATTTGTTTCATTAGGTATGAATATCTGGGTACTGTCAATGAAAATTGTCTTTTCTGTGAAAACTTACCCAGCATACAACAGCAGAATGTATTTTCGAAGTTTTTAATTCATATGTAATTAATCATAGCACTGATTGGAAAAAATGAGTTGGACTAACTTCCTATGGGTGTCGAACAATGTGTGGATGACACTTTGGTATTTTTGCGCATGTTCGTAAACTGACACTAGATGTGATTTGGGCACACTGTTTTATTCACAGGGAAGCATTGGCTGCTAAGGCAGTGATGTGAAAATAATTTTCGACACTACATTTAAAGTCATAAACTTAATAAAAGGTCGCCCATTAAATGTGAGACTTTTTTCTGTGCTTTGCAACAAAATTGGTACTGAATACAGACATCTCCTGCTTCACACAGAAGTCTGCTGCCTTTCAAGGGATAAAGTGCTTGTAAGACTTTTTGAGCTTAGGCAAGAAGTTTTACTGTTTTTGAATGATCGTAAGAATGAGTATGTGGCTTTGTTTTCAGATGAGAATTGGCTGGCCACATTGTCTTATATGGCAGATATATTTTCCAAATTAAATGAACTCAATTTGTTCCTTCAAAGACCAACCATCATTGTGTTCCAAGCTTATGATAAAGTCATGGCATTCCAGAAAAAAAATAATCTTTTGGTCAGAATATATCAGAAGTAATAATTTTTCTGCCTTTCAGACCTTAGAATATTTTCTAAGTGAGAATGATCTTTCCTTACCTTCTGTTTTTTGTGATTCTGTAGTTCAAACATGTTGTCAGTAAAACTAAGGAACAGTTGTGTGATATTAGCTATGATTCTGGGGTTAAAACTAAATTTTTATATTCAGATAAAAAACTTTTGGATATTATTAAGTGTGAATATCCTGAAATTTTGTATGGGGCATTGTTGTTGCTCATGTCATTAGCCACTTCGTATCTGTGTGAAAAGGGATTTTTCTCTTTGGTTCAAGTGAAAAGCAAGTACAGAACTAGACTTGATGCACGCTCTGATTTACGACTCAAGTTAACCACACTTGAACCCAACATATACCAGCTTATGCAGAAACAGCAGTCTCAACCATCACATTAGTTCGGTGAGTAAAAAAACATTTTAGCAAAATTTCAGCATGTGCTTAATTAGAGTATTAATTTAGTCTTTTTGAATAACATTTTACTTTTCATTAGAGTCTACTAATTTAACTTATGGGTCCCGTGAAGTTTAATATCCTTCAAGGTGGATCTCAGATTAAAAAAAGTTTCGAACCATTGCTTTAGAGTGTAGACTGTATGAAGGGAAATACTGGTATCTTTGGTGAATAATGTGAGCACTGCAATGTTCTGTTCTCATTGGAAATGCCAGCAGATGACTTTTTCGCGCATTGAAGCATTCATAGTCGTACGGTGTAAGAAAAGGAAGAATAACATAATTTTTGAACAGCATGATTCACAGTATAGTAACAGGCGAGTAACATGAACAAGTTCTTTCAAGTTTTAGTCCTGATTTTCAAAATGTATAAGATCACTTTTCTGAAAAATGTCTTCAGTTAAGCCTTCTGCCTGTATGAGGCTGGGCGGGGTGCTATTGAAGTGACATCTTGTGTCACTACATTTCTCAGTGAATTTAGTTCCGACAGTTCCACCAAATTCATTAGGTTGTTCACTGATGGATGTGGTGGACAAAATAAGAACATGTATGTTGTACATGCTCTTGATCTATAGCTTCAAAGAAAAGCACCTCCTCAGGTTTCTGAAATTCTTTTAGTTTTTCCGGTAAGAGGCCATTCTTTTCTACCAGCTGACAGAGCCTTTGGTGTAGCAGAAAAGGTTCTGCGTAAGAAGAATTAAATTCTTAATCCTGAGGAGTATAAGGCAATATATGAAACAGTAGGGACAGTAAAATCTTTAGGCACAGATTGGCATGTCAGGGATTTCAAGCTCTTGGGTAATCAATTTCATAAGCTCAGTGGCATAAAAAAACTGAAAAGAATAATGCTAAAGAAATGCGAGAAGAATGGGAAAGTGTATATCACTTTCAAAATGGAACCTACATACTGATGTGATGACCCATCTAAACCATGTGCTTCTCTGATGAAACGTCGTATGTTCATGTACCATGTCAAAGTACCTCCGAAAGTCACCACCTTGAGATCAGTCAGTGATACCAAAAAATCTGATTTGCAAAACCTACTCAGTAGTAGATTCGGAGACAATTGAAAAGAGGTTGATTCACTGAAATTGTATGATTTTGTTATTAATACAAATCAGATTACTGAAAATGTAAACAATGAGAATGAAGAATTGATTGTCTGGATGAAGAACCAGATATGGATAGAATTTACAATGTTAATGAAATTGTATGTGCAATCTAAAACCCGGTTCAGACAGTGCTAGTTTCTATGATGGATTCCAAGGCGGCTGCGCTAATGGCTACCCTGCGTGCTCACTTGCAGGCTCCCGTGTTGGCTATGGTGATGGTTGTTCTCACGGAGCTGGCTCTTTCCACAGTTCAAATTGGAAAATCATCTCCTGTTTCATCTGTTGCCAACACTCATGGTCAAAAAGAAACTAAACCGTGAATGGAAAACAATTAAAGTTCTACATTAACAATAGTAAATATCATAATAAGGTAATTAAGCCATAAATACAAAACAGCTGAAGTCCAATATTTAATTGTTGTTTCTTAGAAACTAAAGAATATAGAAAAAACAACGAACGTGGCGACATGGTTTCAGTGGTGATATTCAACGAGTTAGAAAGAGAAGACTATAGAGTGGCCATGTTGTCCTGTACAGCGCTCTTTGCGGTGCCACCGCGAAACATGGCAGATCTGAGCTAAGCGCCCACCTTTGTAAAAATTCGTCTGCTTACAATGTTGTATAACGGAGGTAATAAGTACAAAAAAAAAAAAACGAAGGAAAAACATGCCTGTTGTGTGTGCTGCATATAACTGCAATGTCAAAAGGAAAAAGACAACTGATATATCATATTTCATATAAATTTTATGAAGTTAAGTCCATAGTTTTGTTAATTAGCATCATTTTTTTTTCATGCATAAATGTGTAACAACGCCCGGCATAAACAAAATAAATGGTTCACTGGTAATGTACTTAAACTAAATACGGGTAAAACCAATACAATTCCTTTTCAGACCCAGTGAAAAACAAATAGCAACACAATATTAAAACTGTATTTCGAAACCGGCATCCTTTATTTCTGCTCCTTCTGTCCTTACTGGTTATACAAGAAGACGATGAGCTGTAGGCCTATTTCGAAGACAAACGATTAATCAAATAAATGGTTCACTAGTAATAAAGTTAAACTAAATACGGATAAAACCGCTACAATTCCGTTTCAAACCTAGTAATAGCAATCAAATATTAAAATTGTATTTCGACACTCGCATCCAAAATAACGCAAAAAACTGGGGTAGGTCGTATTGTTGTTAGTATTTTGACTGGAAGGACATGAAAGAACATAATTGAGCACCCACGTGCAATAATGGGGTAAGTATGAATATATTTCGTAACTACTTACCCCATTATTGTACGTGGGTGCTCAATTATACACTAATAATTATCTATGGTGCCACAGCCCTTGAAAGGCTCAGACAGATCAGCCGGCTGTTGGCCTCACGTTCACATTTCGATAATAATTATACTTTACTGTAACAAAAAAACTGAAAGCGTGTTTTGTCATGTTTCACCCACGTTACAAGCTTGGACGTAAAGGTTGTTTACTACAGATAGGGCCTACTTTCATTCTATATCTTATGGTATAGTGTAGAGACTGGGAAAACAATTTAATAAAATCATCCGAATCATACTCGTTCATTTTATAGGCAATTTTGCAGGTCGCATTTTAAAGAACCTAGGAATATTAACATTTTCTTCAGTATATTTGCTAAGACTTCTTGTCATACTACATGACAATTTTGCTTAGGTTATTCTTTTAAGCATTCCTTCTAGGAATAGCTCAAGTGTTTTAAATTTAGCGTACATAAGTTTAGATTAAGTTCCTAGCACGTATTTGACGAAATACTAGGTTTTTCCACTTCAGTATAACTGATTTATGCAAACGAAATTAAGACAGCTGACGATTCTAATGTCAGTAATCACCACGCCCACTTTGTTTTGGGCGCATAAGTTCAATACCGACGGTCGTTCAATTTTCTTCAAACATGGCGGCGCAATGACCACTCTATATCTTTCTCTTTCTAACTCGTTGGTGATATTACATCATCATCTTTGATTCCAGCCTGCAAACCATCACGAAAAATAGCAAGGAACCTACCCTCGAAATCCAGCAAGCTAGCCACCAAAGCAGCCACCAGAGCGCATTACTTCCAGCAAGTGAGCAAGCAGGGTAGCCATCAGCGCAGCCACCAGCACCGTCTGAACCAGGCTTAAAAGCAATGATTAATACATTTTTCAGTGTTCACGCCACATTTCATAAATTTGTTACAAAGCTTACTTAAATATTGCAATACTATATTTTAATGCAAATCTTTACAACACATTTTTCATAATTTTGTTATAAAGCTTACAAAAATATTGTAATATTGTAGTACAAGTGTTCACACATTTCGTAATTTTGTTATTAAAGCTTACATAGATATTGTAGTAATTAATACAAGTGTACACATCATATTTCATAATTTTGTTAATTGTATAGAGCTTAATAAAATACTGATACACAAGAATTGAAGAAAAAAGTATACAGAGTGGGCACACAGTCCCATTACTCCCTATTATTGTGTGTCATGAGAATAATGGGGAACATCGTTGCTTCGGGGAACATACTGACTATTTAGATACTTAGGTATACACAGTGTACAGTGGTTATTGTGCTTGTATGTTTGAATTATGACCGGAATTACATCAATAGTGTGCATATTTGAGGTATTTCAGATATTTAAGGGGTTTACGGGACTTTGTGCCCATCCTATAGATGTCATAATTATTTAAAATTTATATTCAATGTGAGTTAGAGATCGGCCTGAGTGACCGCACGCTCTAAAGTATGCTCCTTTAGGCAGTGCGATCTGAAGGGTTTCAGGTACGAAACTCGCTGTTCCTTATCATTATTTTCCAGCAGAAAGCAATAAAAACTATTGATCTAACATTCTACCTATACTTGTTTTTTTGAAAGATGGGACATGACAGTTACGCGGCCGAATTTGGAACTACAGTGCCATGTTGCCAATATGGACTACCACGCTGCAGCTGATGGAAGCAAGCAATTGTCGTAAAGATGGCTGACGTTAAAACATTCACTGACAATTCACGCGGAGGTAAGAAAACAATACAAAAATCGACAGAGAATCAAAGACGAAACGTACCAATGCCAACATTGTGTGCACAATAAATGTCGCCAAGCGAGCTATTAAGCACTCGCCAAGGGGAAGTGTAAGTTTGGCAATTCAACCGTTGTTACCGTAGCAACAGGCCTACCACGCTATGTGACATTCAGTTGTTTTTCCGATCGCAACGCTCCTGTCATGTCCCATCTTTCAAAAAAACAAGTATAGTATGCTGCTGTAAAAACCACAGAAAAAACTAATGACAGTGCACAATTCAGTGTGGTTTATAGATGCAAATCGTATTGTCACAAAATCACTTCAAAACATATTAAATCCATTGTGACGGTGCAAAACGTAATAAGTGCAAACTTCAATTGACAATATCTTGCATTAGATTGATTTGTTATAAAACTTGTAAGGTGTCATTTCACAATGCCTAAAAAGTGACATTAAGATATTAAACATTTTTCCATTATCTTATCTTACCTATAAAATTTGTTTTTCTGCATTTAATACGATTTGAAACGACACTCCACACTTTTGCCATGTGATGTTTCCAAAACTTGCCCCCCCCCCTCCCCAATCTTAAATTCCTTGCTGCGCCACTGATCCTCTTAAGGTGTGTGTGGCTTTCAAAAATGGCAAATAATATGAGGAAAGTATATGTGAATTAAGTCCAATAAAATTGTAAAATAAATAACAAGAATATAGGCTACATATTATCTGGAAGCTCATTGTCATTAGAAAGGTAAATTTTGAAGTCTATGCGTTTCCCCAAAGTTTGTCTCTTACGCTTGATTCAATTCTGCAGTAATAATGTCTATGGAAGACAATAAAATGGGCATATTATAAAACACTAAGAAATTTAAATTTGCTAATAAATATTTTCATCTTCGTATGTAAAAACAAAAAAAATAATAAAATACAACCTATAGAGCACTGTTCCTTCGTACTGGCACCGTATTGGTTATTTGAAGGTCTTATTTTATTGTAATTGACGGAGTACAAATGAGATTTTCTACTTTGGTTTTAACAAAAGTCGTGTAGTACCGAGATATGAAAAAGGATATAATGAAATCTGTTTACTGTATTTATTAACTCTAACTACTATACTTTGGCATAAAATCAGAATTAATGGATCTATATTTTTAGGCGGATGTGAATGAAGTGTGATGCAGTCAAAGTGCGTTCAATATCTATGTTTTTCGTCCACGGTAAGGATGTAATGACGGCGTCGCTCTTGAAGAGGACCTGTGGACAGAAATGATCTGGAGTGGAAACTTTGTTTACGATTTTGTTGTAAGGATTGATTATGTAATAACACAGTGAAGAATTTGTTTATGATGTATGGAACAAGTGATTCTCAAAGTAACTGTGAGCTTGTGGACGTACGTAAAACTATTTTTCCAAGCTTTAGGGGTACGCTAACGCCATTTTGTCTTTGTTGGAAATACGCCGCAATGCATCAGCGTTGTACTTAAGTTTTGTTAAAAAAATGTACTGGTTTAGTTTGTGTTTTGTGTGATAAGTAGTGCAGTTTCAAAATAACAGATGGATGTAATATACAACATAAACTTTAATTATCCGTGCAAATATTGCGAGTTAATAGAGTACAGAATGCACAACCAGGTGTAAATGTATGGAGCTTCGAAAGATTGTAAGTTAATTTTACCTATTTGTAATTTTCTTTAAGTTCCTTAATCTTGCATGTCTATTAGAAACATAGTTGTATTGCATAGTTAATGTTCATTAAATAATACTGGTTTCATGTGTCCCATTATCCCCGCATTTCTAATATATGTGCAAGCTAGTAGGCTATTTAAGAAATTGATTTGAAGCATGGAATGGAATGATTTTCAGCGGACGTTTCGAAATAATTAAATCCCTTCAAGATTCTTTGCGTATAGCGTTATTGGCGAATCCTCGATTTTGCTACGTACACCATACAGGAGAAAAAACCTATAATTGAAAATAACCTCAAAATTGTAAGTACACGATGTGACCATCTTCATTTCTTATTGCACACGAAATTACGTAATTATGTTGCACTACGCTGGAAGACACTCCTCTTTTCGGTCCAGGGTAAATCTATTTGTACCAAAAAGCCTATAGCTAATAGGCTTATGCAAGGCATATTGAAAACCTGAAGAAACTAAACATAAGCTGTCACTGATCTTCAACCTTACGAAAACTTGCGTTTTTATATCTAGATCTATATCTAGATATAAGAAAGTTATACCATTCCTCAGTTTCATTAAATCATGAAAGGACTTACTAACATAAATCAGACGTCAGTTCTGTGTGTAGTGAGTAGCGAGATCAAAGATTCAATGAGGTATTATCCTCTCCCCCCCCCCCCCCACTTCCATTTTGTGATTTCCGTGGCCACAGAATTTTGTATGATTTTGCCTACATGATACTTGTGGAGATAAAAATAAAGGTACGTCTAGCATATTTTTCAACGTAATCGCGAGTTCACATTATTAGTGTGTTAACCAGGTACGAATTCCTCACTGACAATTATATCTTAAAATACTGAAAAGAGCAGATTTGTCTGCGTTTGTCGAATGCATATCATGCTTACGAAAAGGCACTTTTCAGTGCCAGTAATTTATTTTGTATGCACAGGGTTGAAATTTTGAAGTAAGAGGGAAAGAAAGGAATCCGTGTTCTGAAATTCATCCAATTTTACATTAGAAAGAAGTCTAAATTGAAATGTTAAGAAATGTCATAAATATAGAATAAGATGGACCTATACCAGTGTCACTATACTTTAGAATACTGCGTAAGTACTTATGTGCAGAGACTAACTTATGCAAATTAAAAATAATTAAATAACATGTTTTTTATGGATGGTACAAGAGTAAATAAATAAGTACATAAAAAAGAAATGTTCCTTGAATCAAAAATAAATAATTCAGTAACGACATGTAAGTACCTTATTTAATCTAACCAAAGTCATTTTATGTTCAAATTAAACTATTTTCTGCATGCATTTTTTAATAATTGATTCTTATCAGTTGTCAAAGGTTAATTACCTATCAATTTAATTGGGCCATGCAAAATGGGTGACACATTGACATTTTGGATATCATCTTTAGTAGGCCAGTTGGGACATTCATTTGATGTGATCACTGATGGCCCTTTCCAGTTTCCCTCTTATTTGTTTTTTCTCGTTTGTCAGGCCAGACTAAGGCTCTCTTTAACAGACTGTCGATACTAGATGTAATTTCCTCACCATCATTCAATCTTGTTTTAATGGTGTTTCAATTCTGGTCTGAAGTAAATAGGCTTGCCAACTGTCCTGTATTTCCCGGGACAGTCCCAATTTCGACCATTGCATTCTGCATGCTGAAATAATTTGCACATGCATCAAAATGCCCCAATTTCATGGCATATTAGACCTTTACAGTTGATATTCGTTCATATCTAGTTGAATTGGAAGATATTTCCGCACAGTCTCATACAGACATGCTTCCAATATGTGACGAAATAGAGAAATGACTCTAGTACACATGTTCAAGGCAAAATTTAATTATCGTTGATGTGTCAACAGAATGACAGGTACAATGATCATAATACACAAAGGGCAGGCTTGATCACAGCCTACAGGATACTTACTGAATCATCTATCCACTGTGCTCATCTTATTCACTTTGAGTCTTTGACTTTAGTTTGGCGCCATTCAGTATTATGTCCACTTTGTTCCATTTGATGCCTTAATCATTGGTTTTGGCGGAAAAGTGGAGGAAAAAATTATACGACCGCATTTACAATTATATATATATATATATATATATATATATATATATATCAATGAGGACTTGTAAAAATACCGTAGCCCCTCAAGTGTGATAAGATCAGATAGCTCTGGTGATAAATCACGTAAACGAATCTGTATTTTCCGAAAAGAAAGGCTGAAATCTTTTATGTGCGTAGGTTAGGTTAGTTCGGGTTAATTTAGGTTACATTAAGTTAGGTTAGTTTATATTAGGTTAGTAATTATACTTGGTTTTTTGAAAGATGGGACATGACAGGAGCGTTGCGATCGGAAAAACAACTGAATGTCACATAGCATGGTAGGCCTGTTGCTAAGGTAACAACGGTTGAGTTGCCAAACTTACCGTTCTCACGTGGCGAGTGCTTAATAGCTCTCTTGGCAAAATTTATTGTGCGCACAATGTTAGCATTGGTACGTTTCGTGTTTGATTCTCTGTCGATTTTTGTATTGTTTTCTTACCTTCGTGTCAATTGTCAATGAATGTTTTAATGTCAGCCTGTTGCTAAGGTAACAACGGTTGAGTTGCCAAACTTACCGTTCTCACGTGGCGAGTGCTTAATAGCTCTCTTGGCAAAATTTATTGTGCACACAATGTTAGCATTGGTACGTTTCGTGTTTGATTCTCTGTCGATTTTTGTATTGTTTTCTTACCTTCGTGTCAATTGTCAATGAATGTTTTAATGTTAGCCTTCTTAACGTCAATTGCTAGCTTCCATCAGTGGCAGCATGGTGGTCCAAATTGGCAACATAGCACTGTAGTTCCAAGCTCGGCTGCTTAACTGTCATGTCCCATCTTTCAAAAAAACAAGTATACATCAATAAGATGGGTTCCAAGTTTCCAGGGAGTCAACATTTCTTTTATAAGGAATTTTTTTTACTGTTTTTGAACTTGTTCTGTGATCATTTTGGTAAGGTTTTGTAATTTTTTTATTTATGAAATGAGGTGGCTCTGTTTACTTTATGTATGTACCGGTATGTATGTATGTACACACACACACACACACACACACACACACACACACACACACACATAGTATATGCTACAGTCTGTTGTAGAAATACTGTTGAATATGTGGCTTGACAGGTGGAAATAGTGCAGTAAAATTGTCCGTAATGTTTGTGTCCCTAATTTTTACTAATGAATGTTGGCAAGCCTAGAAGTAAATGACCTGATACTGATGGTTCCTCAGAAGATGTCACTGATGCTGACTGATTCACTGGGAATGTCACTGATACTAATGGTAAATTGTTTGATTCTAGTGAATGGGGCTTCATTTTTTACTCATCTAGATATTATATAAGACTAAATCTCTTGCACATTCTTCACCATTCCATTCTCTAGATCCATTAAAGTAAGCATTGAAATGTGTTAGTTTTTCTGATGCAATCAAAGATTCTAAGTAAGATGCCCTTGAATGACTTTTATTTCATTTTTTTTTGTGTCTCAACTTTTTGATATGCTGGAACTGTTGCATGTGTCAGAATCTCACTTGGAGCAACTTTGCTGTAGTTCACACTATCATCATCAAAGGAAATAGCCCAATTCTGAAACCACTATGAATAGTTTGATGACGTTATACTGCTGAACAACTGTGCAAAGTTTTGTTTGTGACTACCTCATAAATATGAGTGCTCAGCTTTCTATTTATGGATAACATTTTTCCATGAAACCTTCATTGGCCTAAAAACACTGTCACATGGTTGTAGAATGTGCATTGTATTTGGTTACAAAGCAATCAAGATTTGTTTCTGAGAGCAAAATTCACTCTTGCATACTGAGGTGGGGTTTATGTCCATCCATAAACAGAAGAACAGGCAGTTTCATCTTCTTGACGAGCCAGGGTTGGAATACATTACAAATATACTCTTAGAAAGTCTCGTCTGGCATCCATCCTGACTCATTTTTCCCCAATAGACCAGTCGTCAGGAATACAATCACATCAGCTGAAATATGAATAGTATGGATAAAGAATGAACGGCTGCACCATTAAACCATCTGCTCGAACTGTAAATAAAACTGTTAATGATTCTTTCCCCAAGTCACTAGTCACTTCATAAACATTTTTCTCAGCTTTTATATCCAATGCTTTTCCTGTCTTCGGACACAGATTGAACATAGATTCATTTGCATTAAATTTGTGTTTCAGATCCAAAAGTACATTAGTCACTTCATAAACATTTTTCTCACCTTTTATGTCCAATGCTTTTCATGTCTTCGGACACAGATTGAACGTGGATTCATTTGCATTAAATTTGTGTTTTGGATCCAAAAGTACATAATGACAATTTTATTGTGTTTAGGAAAAAAAGATTTTACCTCTGCAAACCAATTTCTGATCTGTTTTTTTGTTACGCAGATCCTGCTAGCTGTAAGTTGCTCTGCGACTCATTCTGTGTGTCCTACATGCCGATTAAGAGATGCAACAAACTGGTTTTCCACCTTTTGAGAGATTAATTCTTTGTGCATTGTCCACTATTCTTCTTTAATAAGAGGGAAGCCAAGCTTTCCAATATCACATCCACTGTACAGTTGATGGACCCATTTTTCTCTTGACACTTGTACCTTCTCTCACATTTTGCTTCAGTGTCTCAAAAGGCACACTGAACGCTTTACTGGTACCAGAAAATGACATTTTCTCCTCCTTCACAGTCTCACTTGCCTTCTCCGTATCCTCCTCTTTGTAATTAAAGAAGAGTCTCTTGCCTGCATCTGCCATTTCTTATAGAATGCAGACAGTATCTAATATATAAAATGTCTAATTGCAATACCTATCTGTATTCATATCCAATAATGGACATTCATAATGCCACTATTGAATTTTATGCTCATTTTGCTGTATCATTGTGTTGGAATCATAAGAATACTATACAGTTCAATATCTAGCTGTGTGATAAACATTTAATAAAACTCAGTAATACCCATTGTGTATTGGAAAAAACAAACAATTTTAAACAGTAATGAACATGTGTAAAATCTATGTGTAGTGTTAATTATGCATAAATACAACTTTAGCAATGTCTTTCAAGTCTTAATTTAAATAAAATTTAAAACACAATTATTAGTAGGCCTGAAGGATATCCTGTATATGAAACATTCTTCGTTTACATATCTTATCAAATTTTCTTATTCCTGTTTCAGAGATGCTTCATACAGCAACCATATGTACTGTAGTCTATGAAAACACCTGACCTCTGGTGGTACTTTTTGGAACTTCTACTCCTTTGTAGTAATAATGCCTGACACTAGATGGACTGCCAATGCAAAATTTGACATGGGATTCTTATTGTAACAAAATAGACGTCAACTTGTCCAGTACTGAGGGTATCACCCTACTGAAGACTAGCTTAGCAATTTTTCATGATAGCTGCTCTTCTCACTTCAGCAAAACGCATGTCTAGTTTTGAATCTCTCTCCTTATTACCTAATTTTCAAACGTGACACAAAATTGTTTGGTCAGATGGTGGAAATTAGTCCACTCCAAACTTCTACAATTTGAGACACAGTAGGCCTACTATATTCCTTTCCATAACAGCCAGATCAGCGATGGGTTCATATTTCGAACCTGTAACTAAAATTCAATTCTCCTCTGTTATAAGTACAAGGCAAAGTAACTACCAAAAATGCCGGGAGAATCTGAATTTCTGCTGATTTTGTGTTATTTTACGAGATGTCGAATACGCATTAGCCTACTAGTGAATGACAGTGTTCAAGCAGCAATATACAGTTACTTGGAATGGGTGTGGTGATCAATTTTTACAGTCCTAAGGCCATAAATATAATATTCATAAATGTAAACATTCATTTTGGCAGTGCCGAATGCCATTCAGGGATAGACTGTGTTTGAGAGCTTGGCAACGTCAGTGTTGTTTGTATCTACATTGACCACAACTTCTTCACTTCACTTTATTTAAATAAATGTCGAAACCGTTTTCATGTCGAGCACATAATAATTTACAAAGAAACATGAGGTGAAATTTCGGAAATTCCTTTAGTCATTCTGCCACAGATGTTCCTTTATGGTTGGCAACACAGACTGCGCATTTACAACCAGTAGTGGGTAGCCCCACTGTCGGTGATAACACTAGTCTAAATATGAAAAAATTGTTTCTGCTGACTTGGATGTTTTGGCTAATTTTATATAATTTGAGTTTGCTGATTTCAAATATGCAATCAGAAATTATTGTCTTATCACATCAGAATTTTTCACAAAATGCAGTTACAATATTGCTTTCTTTTCATAAATTTCAACCGTGTGCTAATGTAGGTAGCCTATACTATTTTTCTTTGGGAAAAAAGTTAATAGTGATTGATGTAAATTAATTGGCACAATACATAAAGTGTCCAGAACCTTTAATTATCTCAATTACTAAGAAACTCGCTTCTTTGATCTTCTGCTGTAGCTGGAATCAGGAATGTCATGCTGCAAGCACCAGCAGTAGTCAGCTATTATATTTATGTTCTACCTGTCTTGGTATCTTTGCTCCATAGTCTTTTTTTTTTTTACTTGGTTATTTAATGACGCTGTATCAGCTACAAGGTTATTTAGCGTCAATGGGATTGGTGATAGTGAGATGATATTTGGCGAGATCAGGCTGAGGATTCGCCATAGATTACCTGACATTTGCGTTATGGTTGGGGAAAACCTCGGAAAAAACCCAACTAGGTAATCAGCTCAAGCAGGAATTGAACCTGCGCCCGAACGCAACTCCAGATCGACAGGCAAGCGCCTTAGCCGAATGAGCTACGACAGTGGCTCCATAGTCTTTATGTCTTGTAGAAATGCTCACACTATCCTCACTTACTGTATCAAGACTTGAGTGAATTAGACATTTATGATTCTATGCAAGAAATGCATCTCGATACTCATGTTACTCGTAATCTCTGATATGCTGTCAACAAAGTTTCAATTAGAACTTCATAGTTGTCTGCTCTGAAGTTACCAAGAAAGTTTCTTACAACAGCAGAAGAAGCACACCAAGCATCCCTCTTCAAGGTGTTCATGGTTTTCAAGAACCCTTTATCTTTCATTAGAACCCTTATTTGTCGTTCATCTAAAATTCCAGCTTCCAACTTCTCATGTGTAAAGGCCCAAACTTTCATGCTCATGCTTATGTGATCTGCAAACAGAACACAATCGTGGAGTGCTGAAGTATACGACAGAATATGAGGAAATGGCATATTTGTTATGTTTCCATGGTTACCAAGTATGTTTGCTGTTACGTTTATGTTCCCATCATGAATGATGGTAGGACTTCTTGATTTTACCGTAACGTTTAAGTTAATGTTTACGTTATGTTTAATTTTCATTGTGAATGAGCCTTAAGTACAGGAAATTTAGAGCACCTATAGTTGAAGCAAGTGCAGTCTTTATCCAGAGCCTTCACATAATTATACTCTTGGTTTCACAAGTAAAGAACCTTCGCTGCAGGGTTGGGTTCAGGAAGCCATAAATCTGACTGACACGCTCCCCCAATTAGTGAAACTGTGGACAAAGATACCACCAGAAGACCGCCGAGAATGCTGTGTTGTGAATTTTCCATTTTTGAAAGAATCGAACCAGTTGCAAAAGAAAATACATTTAAAGAGTCAAGCCAAGCGCAAACATGCAACAGCTGAAAGTTTTAGCATGTTTACCTCCCCTAACTGGCCTGTCAATCACTGTCATCTTTGTAGAAGTGGTATGAGGCCAGGGTTCTTTACTTGTGGAGCCGAGAGTATGTACTTCATAAGACCTAACTTTATGTGAAGTGGGGTAATAATTTCTTGGATATCAAGAAGAGGCTCATGCTGGATATTCTCGTCACCAACATGAAACTCAACTCTGGTAGGTCACTTTTTCCTTTCCCAGTGTTCTTTCTTCTTCATAATCATCACTATCTGGTTTTTCCGGTACACTAGATTCATCATCACTAGAACTGGAACTTTCAATTGCAGCAAACGTAGGAATAGGAATGTCATTGCTGTGTAGTATGGGTTTTATAGCTGACTGTAGATTAGGATATTTCATTTTTTGTTAAAGCCTAATACATCAACCACACGAAAGTATCAGTCTTCCATGTGATCTCGCTGTTCCACTACACCAGGGAGTGTCAGACGCTCTCGTGCGTATGTTCAAACCCTTAAGCCCTGACGTACGGCTGCGGGCAAGGGTAGCTGCTTCCACAGTGGCGGCACTAAGAACTTGTATATGAACCAAATTTGTGTTAAGAATAAAAAATTTCGGCTTTTAATTGAAGTACACTTTCACTGTTAATTGCACTATACTGAAAACAGTACTCTATACAATTTGGTACAGTTAACTAACTATATATGAAATAAATTCTTGCATGTTTGCACAATAATGAAACAAAACAAAATATACACTTTTATACAGAGTAACACACTACGAAATAAATTTGTTCACTGTTTGTCTTCTTCTGATTGGTATATGATTCAATTAAAATAAAACAATAGTACAAACCTTGTTATACAAGTGCAATTCTCTAATAATAGTACTTTTTCTTATACATGTGAGATCCGTGGCGATTTTTGCAGTTTTCTGTTAGCAGCTTTTCAATTCTTGGAGCTATTGTTTTAGTACCACCCAATTGCAAACATGTTTTCAAGTGTTCTTCACTTAGTTGGCTTTTGTGTCGTGACTTTGTAAACTTCATTAAAGAAAATAGTGTTTTGCATATGTAGATTGTCCTGAACATGCACAACGTTCTTGTAGCGAGATTGTGCAATTCAGGAAACCTTTCTCGTGGAAAACAAGTATAGAAATGGTTAATACTTTTTCTGGTTTGATACTTGTCTTATCCTTCAACCCAATTTCGTTTTGTAAATCAAGTATTTCTAATTATTGTAGTTCAGCAGGAATATCCAGGACACTCGCTGAAAAATATCTTAAATTGCTGTTCTAGTTTTCTAATGTCCTGAAATCTACGTTCGAAGTCTTCGCACAATTGTTGCATTATTCTTATATATTCTTCCATGTCCAAGGCTTCTACATTTTGCATTAATGTGGTTAGGTTCGGGAAATGTACTGTCTACTTGTTGATAAACCGGTGTTCCCAAAGACTAACTTCTGTTTCAATGCTTCTATACTACCAAACTACTCAGTAATAATGTGCTCTCTACCCTGTAGTTTGGTATTGAGTTCATTAAGATGGCTGGTTAAGTCCGCAAAGAAAGCCAAATTATTTGCCCATTGTTGATTTTGGAGTTCTGGAACAGATATTCCATGTACATCTTTATTTATATAAGGCAATTTCTTTGCTAAGTGCGAGAAAACATTCCAGAACTTTTCCTCGATTTAACCACCTTACCCCGGTGTGGTAGAGTAAATCCCCATACTCACTGTTAATATCAAGTAGTGCCCTGAACTCCCTGTGATTAAGTCCTTTAGACCTTATGAAATTAATTGTTCGCACAACAACATCCATTACATTGCTATACCTTGACCGAAACTACTTCGACTTGACAGCTTACAGAGAAGGAGGAGCAGTGTTGTCATGTTGCCCATCTTTGTGTAAGCGAGTGTGCTGCCGATAGAGTGCAGTAATGAACGGCTGACATGAACACGTATATTTCTAACCAATCTGTTGAACACTAGGCATTAAAATTGGTTTACATTATTATTTTTTTTATTAGTGTATTATTATAAGTGGTAGTGGTAGTGGTAGTAATTTTCAATGTAATACTATTAGAAAAGTGTTGAAAGGACTGTAAACTGTAAAAACAGGTTTAAATTTAATACGAAGTCTTTACTTTTATGAATGCCGGTATTCTTCAATGTAATATTGTTAGAAAGGTGTTGAAAAAATTGTAAACTGTAAAAATATTTATGATTAAAAATCTACACGGCCTTTCTCTTTTCCAATGCCAATAACAGTGCTCTTATTAATTTTAACACAAGCAGCAGATCTCATTACGACTTGCGCCAATGGTAAAAGAGACCTGCCATTATCTTTTTTGCTCTCAAAATACTCTCTTACATTACACAGCATCTCTCACGCTTGATTCTTTAACGGGGCACCTTGTCCAATATTCTTTATTCTCCGCCTATCTTTTCTTTCTTCCGACATTGCACAAGTCACCTGTTAGAAAATCTCGCAGTTAACTACAAAACACACACAAATCACACACACCACCAATGACAATGAAGATAATACGTCTAATATGATTTAAACACAATAATTATTGATACACTAAAGCAATAATACAGCTAAATAATATTTTTAATTCACACAAAGCATGCGCTAACCAGCCAACTCAAAGTCATTCCAGGCATTGTATTCACTACTAGGCCGTAGTATTCACGTGCAACTTGTAAACATAGACATGGCAACACAGTTCCGTTACCATGGTTACGTGTCTCTCGTGATTGGTTGATTTAAATGGTAACATGCTAAAGGTGCCATTTGTCAGGTCGGAAGTAGTTTTGGACAGACCATAAGGTTCATATTTTTAGCACATAAATTTTCCTGGTGCAAAATGCAGTGTACCGGTACAAGTTCTATTTCAATATTTAATTCTTCCCTTCTATATTGTACCACAGCACCCTGTTTATTTCCACACATAGCTAAAGCTAAAGACACCATCATCTGGCATGGAAGTTTGTCTTGTTCCATTGTCTCCTCAATACAAGTGAAAATATCAGCTCCAGTAATAGTATGTTTCACTGGCACAATATTTAATAGTGTATTTCAAGTTCTTTATTGACACCCCTGATGTAAATAGCAAGTTGGGCAATGTGGATAATGCCATTACTCTCATCTATTGCAAGAAAATGCACAAAGAATGATTTAGCAATTTCTGACAGCTGGTTTTCAATATTGTCTGCAAAGTCCTATATAGGTTTTACTGTAGAGGTCGATAAACTGACTGATAATCAGGTAAACCTAAATGCTCTGGACTTAAGTAATTCTTCAACTGCATCAATTAAATATTGTTTTGCTGAACTGTCTCATGTTTCTGCCAATATGTGATGCTATTTTGTAGCTCACTCTAACAACACTAGTGCGACCATTTGCATCTTCATTATGCATTTTATGTTTCAGATTTTCAACAAGACAAGAGCATTCATTGTTTTCGTATTTATCAAACTCATTCGAATGACATAAAGAGTAATGTTGTTCTAGATTATATTTAGTTTTTTTTTTGTTTAGAATTTTATAACACACTAAGCACTTTGCTGCATTGTTTTCTTCTATAAAAAAGGAAAACTCTCTTCCCATATATCTGGAAAAATTGTAGGCGTAGATGATTGTCTTTCCAGTTCTGATGTTCTGCGATCACGTTACTCTACCACTGATAGACTGCGAGTGTAAATATCAGGCGCACAGTAAAAGCAGTAGGTGCCCCCAAGCGACCTCGACAGCTAGCATTCCACCACTGATAGAATGCAGTATACAACTGTACTGCCCTCAGTGAAAGCTGTATGCTCTCTCGCAAACTTGACTCGACTTGGCAAAGCCTGCACTACACCATTGGAACTTCAAAACTGAGGTTTTTCTTTGTCCCTTAGTCCACTGTCTGAGATATTCAACACATATCGTACACAGTGCCCAGCATTTGTTCTGGTCGCCTAGTTTAATCCCGAAATGTCCATGATATTCTTTGGGTACAAAGTCTGAATATTTGTCCTTCACTTTAGTGTTGTAAAACAGCCACAAATGTATCAGGATACATTCATTCATTTACGAAGGTTATGTTATGTTAGGTTAGCTTAGATTAGCTTAGCTTAGGTTAGCTTAGGTTAGCTTTGGTTAGGTTAGATTAGTTTTGGTTAGGTTAGCTTAGCTTTGGTTAGATTAGGTTAGGTTAGGTTAGCTTTGGTTAGGTTAGGTTAGCTTTGGTTAGGTTAGCTTGATTTGATTCGTCCATGTAGTAGTTAAAATTATATAATATGACAGTTTTTGATTCGTAATATTGTTAAGAAATAATAGGCCTATAATGAAAGTGGTGAATAATTTCATGGTCCTTAAATTTTTTTTCGTAAAAGGCTAGGTATTTTTCTATAGGCCAGAAATAAAACAGCAACGCCGTCATAATTACGTACTTTACGCTTTGGCGAACATTAACCGGAAATTTACTTTCCGTCATTTTAATTGTATTCCGTGAAACACACCTTTTTTCCTGTTAATTTCCTTGTGATAACCTAGTTTATTATCTTATTACATCTTCATTTTCTTTTAATGCATTCAAAAAACCGCCGTTGTACTACATAAAACCTTGAACTTGACTAGTGAGTGAATTATTTAAGAATACAGTCGCGAATTTGACTACCACCATTTCGATTATATTTTGTTTGATACGGCTCGGTATGGCCCGGTGACTAGTGGCCAGCGAGTAGAGTCGACTATCGATATTGGTCTGCCGTGCGTATTATCCAGTTGTTCCTAATGTTAACATTCATTAGTTATTAAAACTTAAACTTACATTTAAGAAAATCTTGTTTATAACACAGGAAGTTTGCTTAACTGTGGTATCCAGGGAAACTTGACATGGCCTACTCACATCATTCCAAAACAACAAACATAACAGTGTGGTCTCATGCTTGCAGAACTAAATGTACCTGATACAGTCAAAACTTTGTGCTTGTTTAGTGATGCCTGTCCAGGACAAAATTTGAACAATACAATGGTGCAGTTTTGCTATACTTTAATACAGTCTGATGGGTTCAGTGATTTACAACATTATTTACTAATACAAGGCCAGTTACCTACCATGTGACTATTGTTTCTCAGTCATTGAAGGGATGAAGAGAAAGGTTGAGAGGATAGGGTTAGCCTACCACAAAGATGGTATGACATGATCAGTCGAAAATATGATGTTGTCATGATGGGGGTTTATTTTAGGGAACATAAAAGAGTTCCTAAAGGATTATGTAAAAAAGTGTAACCAACAGTGGCAGAAAGTTCATGGTATCTAAGTATACGTTACTGACTTACAGTAGTGCACACAAGTTTCAGATCAGAACATAAGAGAACATGAATGATGAGTCGTGTGAGTACCTTCAAATTTGTAAACCTAGAACAGGTGTGATCTTGCTACCAAACACTCCATTGCATTGTACACAAACAGGATGATATAAAGAAGTTGTGTAAATATTTAAGGAAGGATACACAGAACTTGTACAACTCATTACAGTCACAGGAAGATGAGGATGACTCCAGCGATGGCAGTAATACCTAACACTGCGATGGCAGTGAGCTAATCTGTATTCAGTCATTCACTTTGTAATAATAGAATACTACTTTAGACATCAGGTGTACTATAAACTTCCCATGACACCCACAGTTCCTACTAATCGTGTCCAAGAAACGAAAAGATGCAAGTCCAGATCATTTAAATCCTTATAAATATATCGTGATTGCACATATCTGCAATAATGTTTCTGGTACATGTGTAGATATGAAAACTCTATAAAACGAATCCACAGTCATTACTTTTTCACAGAAAGTAATGCAGTTTGTCTCTTCTGTAAGTCTGGTTATTCAGTTGTAAAAAAAGTTGTATTCTGAAGGCAGTGCATGAAAAAAAGAAGATGTTGAAAAAGAAATTTTTCATATTCCCTAAGAATTCTTTTGTACCTTCACTTTTCGAAATTGAGCTATGAATTTGGTCTCTGTTCTCTTCACAAATTTTCATGAACATAGGTCAATTTTTTATGTATGCAGTGATACTGTTCACAAGTGTGTTCCATCTCATATGTTGCAGTAATATTAATGACTATCCACCTTCATTTTTTAATTTAGCATTTGCAAATGATTCTTGCAATAGTAATATGTGTTACAAGAGCGGTATGTTGAAGTTTTCATGTTCGAGGAAAAGTTTGAAAAAGCGAAACGTAGTTGAGCTTTTTTAATTTCCGAGAATTGAAAGAAAACATACCGCTCGTGTATCGTACATTATTTTGTGCGAAGATCGTTTATTACATACCTGAAAGAGGAATTTCTAATTAGTTGCAATGAAATCTCCATCTTGGTTTCTGTTCAATGACAGCAATTTTGGAAAACAAAAATATCTATCTTCAATATTGTTGCTTTAAAATGTTTTCTGTGTTTACTATACTCCAGCAGGCCGTGATATATGTCTGTCTTTTTTTCCCCCAGTCTATAAATGCGAACTTAAAACAAACGGCTTCCTTAATGTTACATGCATCACGAAATGCAGTAACTTTAGTGGAGTTGTAGAGTTTACTAATTTTTTACAAATATTTAAAAATAATAATTAACAGTGCAATTTAGGTGAAATTGCAGTGGTAAGTTTCCAATTTATAATTATTACTATATTGAACGTCTCTAAAAATAATATGTTAAAAGCCTAGCAGTAAAATGAATATGTCACTTACGCGGTAAGAAGAGGGAAATTGTTATGTGTGTTCGGTTGGGAATACTGAATGTGGAATTTTAGACTTACCGCGGGTTGGTTTTGTGTGGAAACCAAGCAAATACGCACGATCTCGCACAAAAGTATTTTACAATATCTATGACATGTTCTTTTACATTTGGAGCAATTTTTTTTTTATAAATTTTGAGATAGAAGGTGGGCAGAACAACCAGAAGTAATCACATCAAGGTCTTCACATTTCTTAAGAGCATCTCTCATTTTTGGCATATTACTTGTGTTATCAGTAACAAAATTTCTAACACTACATCTGAATTCTCTCTCACAAATTTTCACAGAATCCACAGTAATTTCAGTCATATAATCTGGAGTGTGTGGGTGACCTGATGTATCAATTGTGTTGTGTAAGTTTGCATCACTAGCCTCTGTGGCCACTGCCATTGGTTCATTATGAATATTTGATCAGCCATCTAAACTCATACAAACAGTTTGTTCACTTATATTCCGGAAATATTCATTTTGTTCACTCCTAAATATCTTCAAGAAGGGAACCAGCAACATCACTGCATGAGGGAGGACAGTAACCATGCCATAACATTTGTGTTAACTTGATAAATTCTGGATGCTGCATGCATCAAAGTGAAGTGTTTGTTGCATAACAAAATTTAGCTACTTGCTTGTCCATTGTATCTTTTTGTTGAGTAGGTGTTTTGACAAAAAGGAGCCGAGTTGGCTTTGAGTAATGTTTTTGCATTGAATTACATTCCCTGACTCCATTTCTTCTGCAGCTGAAAATCTTATCAACTTTGTTGCTAATGGTGTTTTGCATATATCATTACTGGTATTAGCAAATGAACTTGGCCTAGTTGGATTACCTATACCCTAAGAAAATACTACTATGTAATTTTCCAATATGCTATCCGCTATATAAATACTTACTTTTACTTTATTGGGACATTCCATGGTCACGTGTGGGATATTGTACTATTTCTTAATCACATATCTTCATATAATTAGTTAAGTAAATTTTTCAATTAAAAGTCTTATATGCCAAAAAGAAAGTGCCAACAATGACTGATTTTTTGAGCTATGAAAAGTTATATCTTTTTTGTGTACTTAGAAAATACAAGAAACATGGTCACATGTGGGACACATGCATTCAGCCCATCTGCTAATGCTATCATTATACTGTATTTTTTTCTGAATTACTTGCAGAAAATTCTAAAATCTCACGCAATCACATTGAACAAAACATTAACTGGTGAGCATGTAGAATTTTTTTTTTTATTTTGGTCGTGTGTCCCATGTGGGACTTTTACCCTTATGGGAGGAATTAAAACAGATGACTGTAAATACTCTTATGGCCGGTTTGTCCAAGTATTGTTAGAACACTTAACAACTGTTAAACCTTCAATAGTTTGTTAAATACAGTTTTTCCATTTGTTCAACACCAGTTTGGCTTAACAGATTCTTAACCGTTTGTTAACTTTATATGTAGGATTTCAGGCCGTTAACTCATTTAACAAACAGTTAAACATGGCGGATAACACCACAGCTGTTCAGACAAAAGTTGTGAAAATAATATGTTATGTTATTCTTTGAGGAATGTTTAGAGTAAGGGCCAGTTTCACCAAGCTTCAGTAAATCAATCCAAATGAAACATTAACTAGTACTGAACATTAAAATATTTACACGAGTACGTTTATATGTGCGCTGTCTCCGTAGATTCAAGCCGAGCAGCTATATGTGCCTCGTCGCGCTGGTTACGTCATTGCTCTCCGATGGAGCAGTCAATAGCGAGTTGGCTTGCCATCCCTGGGGCCCGTGTTCGATTCTCGGTGATAACTTTTTTTTTATTAACGTAACTAATTTTTATACATGTTACCTTTCTTTTTTTCTGCATAGAATTGGAATATATCAGTCCCCTAACTGTCCATTGTGCAACTCAAACCAAGAAATGGATTCGGAACACCTCAAAATCTGTGCTTCATTGGCTGGTCATGATAATATCTTTGAAAAATATTGGGGTGCAAGAGGTCAAATGACTTTATTGTCAAACGCCGGGCATTAGAAAACAACAACAACAACCTTTCTTCATTTTTTTAATTTTGTGTAGTGGAACGAATTATTTCGCAACTCTGGCTTCACTAGGAGAATTTAAAAAACTCTTGGGAGATCAATTTTCTTCCCGAAATAAAACAAAGCTAAACAAACAAATTAAAGAAAAATAAAAGAAATACACATGTGGATCTAATACATTGTCCACATGCCACCGGCGTCTATCACTGCCTGGCATTTTCGGGGCATTGAGTCCACCAGATCGCGGAAATAGTTCTAGTGCTTAGCAAAATCTTCCCAGGTAGCCAGAACTTGATCCCAGAACTGATCTGGATTTTGAGGTGGGATGTCTCGATATTTGTCAATCCTCCTCTTTTTCATGCTTTTCCATGAACTGTCTTTGAACGTTTATGGCGGTGTGCGCGGGGTAATTATCCTGCTGGAAAATTAAATTTCCATCGGAAAGAAAACGATTATAAATTCCAAGAATCCAGCTCTTTCTTAAAAATTTAAAGACTGAAATTTCTATCACTAAATTTAATGATAATTTTACTGGTTCGTTAGGCTAAAGATGCTTGGTGAGAGATAAAAATGATTTAATGAACCAGTAAATAAATTAATGAATCATTAAAACCTTAATGGAGCTTTGTGAAACCGGCCATAAGACTGATAATATATAATTTAAAAGATATTTTGGAATATTAATATAGGGAAGATAATCTTTATAAGTCAACTGATTATCATACTGACGCTTATTTCGATGCTGAGCTATTATCCATTTAATATTGAGAAAATGTGCGATCTCAGTGTGGGAAGAAATAGAAGTCAGATTTGAATATCCTACAAACAGAAATAGGCCACTTGTTCCAATTCACCAGCTACTGTTAACTGTAGATTCTATGTTAGTGGCTCTTCAACTATAGCTGATGTCAATAGTACTTCAAAATACGCAGTGAGTAAATAATAAAATGTTTCAGCAGCAATTGCTTCTTTAGGACGAAATTACATATAATTTATACATGGACCTGAATTAGAGAATTTTATATGATACGGAATTCTCCTCGGAGTTTTGTGTACAGTTGACTACACACACATTCGTGTAATTATTGTCACCTGGTGGTCATAATGCTGAGATTTTTCTAAACAGAAATTCATATTTAGCATTATAAAATATAACCATACTTATAATAATTATTATTATTCAATAGTAGTCAATGTAACTTTCATTATCAACTCTCTGTACTGTATGAATCATGGCTACTGTAACAGGTTATGATTTTACACATGTTTCAGGACTTAATCGACAGTACAGAATTTAAATAATAATAATAATAATAATAATAATAATATCAGCCAATAAGAAGTTGTCTTATATATGCAAAGTCATTACCAACTGCTGTTGAGTAGATAGAATAGTATTAACGACAGTTAAAGTTAAGAGTTGGTTATTTTAAACAAAATTATGTTGAAAAAATGGAAAACATCGTAACAAAACGTTAAAAATAAACCAGCTGTTAATTTAACATTTAAGCCAAATTAAACATTACTTGGAAAAACTGGCCATTAGGCTATTATACGTAAATTTTTAACAGAATAACAAAAAAATCATAAATATCACAAAACTAAGGAAACATCACCTAATTTGAAAAAGGAATGTTCTTCATAAATAACACAAGACAACAGTTTACTGAAGATGCTTTAAAAATGCTCTGAAAATTTAAAAACTCCACGATTATTCACAACATCTAGAGGTAACAGTTTCTTGACAATATCTTGTTGGCTGTAGGAGATAAGTTGGTCGGTCAGGCCACTTGAAGTGATTTGAAACTCCAACCTGTACCAACACCGAGACTTTAATTTTGTTACAAGCATGCACTTGCAATTACTTTAGGATATTTAGTTCCTTCATAGGCCACAACAACCCACTGCCCACAAGTAAGGCCTTCTCTCTGTAATTCTTCATAAGCTGGTCTGTACGAATTGACATAAGTTCCTGGAGGCCTAAATGCATTTGTTTTGCATGTGATGTCTCTATTTTCACATAAAATTACATGAAAACTTTTTATGCCGGGAATTACAACTACATTCTCTTATGCCTTTTCTGAAGAAATAGTATAATATGATCCTCTGACACGTAAGAGATATGGGTACTGCTAACAACCTGTGAAGCTAGTTCAGCAAAATATTTGGGTAAATTATAAGTTTTGGTTTTTTATGAAATTAATTTTTTTTTTAACTTTCTGAAAATACTTCCAAGTAAAATATATCTTGTACCTTCAGAAAGTACAGGGCATTTCAAAAGTCAGTTCAAACATTAAACCGCTAATTAATATTATAATATTTGAGATAGGGGAAAAAACAAAAACATCTCAGTGTTGGGCAAATATCGGGGGTTACAAAACATTGTGAAGATGTCTGCCATTCTCTTGTTCAACGTACAGTATTCTGTCTGTGACACCATGCACAGCATATTGCAAATAATGTCTTGGAATATTGGCAATTTCGTGCGAGATGGCATCTTTCAGTTGCAGTAGGATTGTTGGTTGTGTCAGGAAAACTCGTTCTTTAAGGTAACCTCACAACAAAAAGTCGGCCAGATTGAAATCTGGAGATCGCGGAGGGCACATTGTTGGAAAGTGCCTACTGATGACCTTGGTTAGAAAACGAACCTCAATTACGCGTTTGGTCGGAAAACGAACCTCACTTACGCGTGTTAACTACACCATTAATTTTTAGTAGGTTATTTTACGACGCTTTATCAACATCTTAGGTTATTTAGTGTCTGATGAGATGAAAGTGATAGTGCCGGTGAAATGAGTCTGGGGTCCAGCACCGAAAGTTACCCAGCATTTGCTCATATTGGGTTGAGGAAAAACCCCGGGAAAAAACCTCAACCAGGTAACTTGCCCCGACCGGAAATCGAACCCAAGCCACCTGGTTTTCCGGCCAGATGCGCTAACCATTACTCCACAAATGTGGAGACAATAATGGAGTAAGACAGACTGTTACAGTAAATGAGGAACGCTACTATTGCATGTTACAGAACTTCGTCATCCCTAGACTGAGGAATCACGATATGGAAAACGTAATCTTCATGCAAGATGGCACTCCACCCCACATCTTTATCCCTGCAAAACAATTAATTACGCAGATGTTTGTCGATCGTGTCATCAGTAGGCACTTTTCAACAATGTGGCCTCTGCGATCTCCAGATTTCAATCCGGCTGATTTTCGGTTGTGGAGTTGGCTTAAAGAACGAGTTTTCCTGACACATCCAACAACTCTACTGCAACTGAAAGATGCCATTTCGCAAGAAATTGCCAATATTCCAAGATAATATCTGCAAAATGCTGTGCATGGTGTCGCAGACAGAATGCTGTACGTTGAACGAGAGAACAGCGGACATCTTCCCAATGGTTTGTAAACCCCATTGTTTGCCCAACACTGTAATGTTTTTGTTTTTTCCCTATCTCAAATATTATATTATTTATAGTGGTTTAATGCTTGAACTGACTTTTGAAATACCCTATATTTCCAGCATCTTTACCGTGAACTTCTTTTTAAATTCTGACGATGGCCCATCACTCCATATTATTTCTAACTTCGGCTCATCACCACCTGATTGATTTCATATAAAAAGTCAATGAACACAAACACAGTGTCTTTGTCCATAGTTTGGGAGCCAGAATAGATAAGGTACATTTTACTTTGTCCTTTATTGAAAACAGCTGTAGTAAATAAAAGTACACCTGTGCGTGATCAGAGAGCACTTTGAATTTGTAACAAACTTGGAGAGCAAGTTTTGTTTTGATTACAAAAGTGATAAAAAATGAAATTGCATACGTGCCCCATATAGGATGGTCACGTGTGGGACAACAATGAAAATTATTATTTAGTTCTTTTTAATTAATAAAACAATTTCAAAATGTGGTCATGCAATTGTTGATTAAAAAAGAAGGAAAAAAGTTACTCAAAGTTTTTTTAATATATTTATTTTGCAAAACAAAATATAACCTATTTTGAGTCACGTGTGGGACATAGATGTTAATTCTTTTCACTGGCTTAATTAATAAGTACTTAACACATTTATAACGTTATAATAATAAACATGTTTTAAAATATTCACTTTTCACACAGGAAAAAGTTGCACAGTAATGTTTGTTAAGCAACTGAGAGTCTCAAAAACAATGCAGTTTCAGTCTAGTGGAAAATAGCTGATAGAGGTCATCTTAAATGCAGTTGTACCATACTTAAATTTAAAAACGATTGAAAAGGCAATATGTTTTTACTCAATTCAGGGTTTTATGTACCATTTTACAGAATTCATAATTATGTCCTGTTTTTTGTGGAATGCCCCTATCACTTGTAAATTGTAATAAAACAGATAAGAACACACTACTGGAAAAAGTTTTCAGAATTCTAATCTAATATTAAATAA
This sequence comes from Periplaneta americana, assembly GCF_040183065.1. Lineage (NCBI taxonomy): Eukaryota > Metazoa > Arthropoda > Insecta > Blattodea > Blattidae > Periplaneta > Periplaneta americana. The sequence goes on along the minus strand of NC_091133.1, from coordinate 27,452,931 downwards.
TACTTTAATATCCTATTTAATACTGGAGAAGAAAGCATCTGTTACAATCAAATCAATTTTAATTCACTTATTCAGACTTACTTTCATTAGGTGGTGCTTGTTCTTCAGAATAAATAAAAACTTCACAATTTTTATCTTGCATTTCAGAAGATGAGATTTCATTCTTGCTACTAAACCTTGCATTTCTAAACCACATATTTTACATTTTGCTTTAGAACCTATATCACTGTTGTTGAAAGTTTTATAAAATCTCCCCATATAAGATATTTTTTTCCTTCCTACATGAGACATTGCAGCAAAACTCTACGGATTTAAGCACAGCAAACATGAGTTAGCTTTGCTGGGTCAGTTACAAACTGAAACTGCCAGCAGTTAGTAGGTTACCTGTAACTGACAATGTCCTAACAATTGTCTCTAATATATTTAAAAATTTAAAAGTTCAATGACATAACATTGACCTCACAGAATTACTGTTAAAACAATAGAAATGAGTGCTCAACACCGTCAATTAAGCCACAATGTCATGTTTAGGGCGATTTGAAAATGGTGGAACATAAGCTGATGCAGCGAGTACTCTGAATACTGGAAAAGGCATAGTATCAAGGATGTGGAGTCGATATTGCGAATTTGGCAGTCCAGAAGAACAACACCCAGGTAAACCAAGAATTACAACTGCCGCACAAGATAGATGTCTAAGAGCCTTGAGAGAAAGGACTTTAACTGCTTACATGTTAAGAAATGCATTGCAGAATGTTGGGAATGTGTTTGTATCAATCCACACTGTTACGAACAGATTGCATGAAGGTCGTCTTATTGCCCGTTACCCATTGAAATGTGCAGCTATATGATGTGGAAATTGATCAATCAACCTTCTTAATGTATCCAGCTGTTTGCTGACAACATAAAGTCCACTATAGTCTATTCATTTGTTGTTTTTCACGAGAAGTAAGGGGTATATTGATCAGTGTTCATTATAGATGCCTGTTGCTAGTAGCCAGAGTTGGGGTGTAGTCAATATATACTGCAGGGCTGTGTGTTCTGCAACCAGTACTGATGATTTTAATTTACTTCTTTTGTGGTTTATGGATGGACAATATAGAAGAATGTATTCCACATCTTCATCATGGTTATTACACCACAGACAAGTAGGATTATCAGAAATGTGACATCGGTGTAGGTACAATTGTGTGACAATGTGACCTGTTCTGGCTCTTGTTAAAAATGTTTGAACATGTCTGGGCAAGTTTTTGTACATTTCCAGGTCATTTGGTTTCTTTTGTACAGATTGTAACATTTTTCCTTTGTCAGAAGAGAGCCAATTGTTGATCCATAGGTTTGTAAAATGAGACTTGACTGAAGCAAAAGCACTGGATATAGATATCACCTGAAGAGGTCTTGGTTGCAAATATGTTGCTTGTTTTGCAATATTATCGACTTTAGGTATCCACTGAAATGTTATTTCCTTTTGGAGTTCTTTTAGATTACTTAGTTGTTTCTGAATTTTAATAATTCTATGTGCATATAGGTTTGGTACATATTTAATTATATTAAATATAGCCCCCTTGGAGTCGTTAAGTATGCAAATAGATTTTTCAGAAATTTGAGTAACACACTGAAGAGCAGCATCAATAGCTAGCAATTCAGTGTCAAGACTGGAGGAGGATGAACATGGTATGAAATAACTTTCTTGATATTTTAGAGTATAATATCCTGTTCCTGATGTCCCCTTATTAGGGTTTAGAGATCCATCTGTATAAATTTGAAGATGGTCCTTATATGTGCTGCAGAGTAGTTCCATGGCATCTAACTTAAGAATGTATGGAGGATCATTTTTGGAATGATTTCCTGGAATTTGTATGCTATGTTCTGGAATCACCCGTTTCCATGGAGGAATTTCGTTCACAACTGGAGTTTTAGCAATGAGTGTGTCTGTGATATAGATTGGTATTTCTTCTTTTTTTATTTTATAGAAATTACACAGGATATCATCTGACAGTTTGAAGAACATTTGAGATCTGGCTGAGGCTTGCAATTTTAAATGTATTTTTAGATCCTTTTGTAATATATAGTGTCTGATTGGTTGGATGTTACATTCAGTTTCTAGGGCAACAGTTGATGTGGTTTTTGGTACTCCTAGGCATAATCTTAAGGCTGAGTTTTGAAGAACAGAATTTTTTTGTAGATGAGTTGCTGATGCTCCTCTCCATATTTCACATCCATAGGTCAATTTTGATCGTATATAAGCATTATGTAACTGCCGCATTGTCGTGATATCTGATCCCCATTCTTTATTAGCTATAATCTTGAAGAGATTTAATCATGGTAGACACTGCGAAGCAACATTGGCTAAATGTGTTTTCCATAAAAGTTTTTCATCAAAAATTAATCCTAGGATCTTAGGAGTTGGATTATACTGGGTTTCTTGATTATTCAAATAAATGTGAGGTTTATAGTTTTTTAAGCTATATCTTCTTGTGAAGACAGTATATTCAGTTTTTGATTGTGAGATAGATAGATTCCATTTGGATGTCCAATTACTGATATTATTTATAGCTGTTTGTATAACTCTTAATGATTCATTTGGATCTTTGTCCGTAGCCCATATTGTAATATAATCTGCATAGATACTTATTTTTACATGTGGAAATTGAGGAGCTCATGTTTTGTGAGGTCAGCAACATGGTGATTGGGCAGATTAACTTATCAATGGAGTCAGGTTCTCTTTACCGATGAATCACACTGGTCTACGTCCAGATTCTGAAAGAATACACATATTGAGACGACCAGGTACAGCAGAAAGACTAAAATATATACAGGAGGTTCACAAATTCCAAGAAGATTCCATTGTGATCTGGGGAGAATAATGGCCCACAGAAAAACAGGCTTCATTTTAATTAGAGGAACACTAGGGTCAAATCGTTATTGAAGAAATTTTGCAGCCTGTAATCTTTCCTATTGCTGAACAAATGAGTCCTGAATTTCTTCTCAAACATAACAGTGCCACAGCAAATGTTGCCAGAACAATGTCAGAATGGATAGAAACACACAATATTCAAGTTACAGAGTGGCCTGCTCGATCTCCGGATCTTAATCTGATCGAGAATCTGTAGCATAACCTTCAAAAGAGAGTTTCAGAGGACATTGAAAACATTGTGACTCCAAACCAGCTGTTTGCACATCTCTAACTTCACTGGCAGAACGTTCTCATTTCTTCAATGGCAAAAAGTTGTTAGCAGCACTAAATGCGATTTAAATGTCGATGTTGAGTATCCAATTCTTCTGTTATAACAGTTCTTTAATGCTTTACATCAGCAGTCATCAGCACAGTACACCCTCAGGCTAGTGTCTCTTACTCATGGATAAGAGACTGCACTCTCGTGCATCTGTGGCTGCTGGCGTGTATGCTTTCTCTCTCTCTTTTCTGCATGACTGTGCATATTGTGATACACTCCTTACCTGTTACCCATTTCAGCAAATGCTGGCAACCACTGCTTTACAGTGTGAAAGTTACCAAACTCCTCTGTTATCAATAAACTGATTACCTTGTCTGGGCCACTTAAATAAGAAATTGCAATGTAATAATGTCAATAAACTGAAACACTGGTTTCCATGGTCTTTAGTGGATAGACAGATGAATTACTCGCTTGTGTGTACCCAGTGTTTATGATTTATTTGGGTGTACGAAAAATTTTCTCTAAAATTTCATCTGTTCTTTGGACAATTTTGATGTGTAGGGGAATCGTGAAAAATGCCTTTAATGTAGGCCTAATTATTAAAACCATATTTTAACTTCAAGCAATAATATTTTCAAAATCATTCTACATATTCAAAAACTGCATATCCAGAATCTACAAAATGCATGAATAATTGTGAGACTACTGCGATCATATTATTTTGTCCTATTAAAAATAACATTTGATCTTTCTGCGGCTAGAGAAATGCTGGTAACTCATATCCTATTTTTTTTTTCAATGTACAGTACATATAAATGATTAAAGTGATAACATTTATCCTTGACAGAGTTCTTTTTTTTTCTCTCACTTATTTGTGCACCTCGTTCTCATAGTTCTTATTTAAGTTAATGAACTTTCATTTTGTCTATATTCTGTATAATACAGATTTGCTCATCTGTCTTTTAAATGGAATCACTTAGTATTATACACTTCTATGATATTATTTATTCTAAATGAAATGAAATTATGAGGTAAGAAAATACTGAAGTACAGCAAAACCTCGTTAATCCGAACTGATTGGGGCTTAGAGTTGTCCATATAAGTAAAAATCCGGGTTGTTAACAAATAAAAGAAAACGAAGGCAATTTTGTAAATAAGAACAATTATTACAGTATAACGTTACAAAGTATGTACTTATGTTTATATTACATGTTACTGGTATCCACAATTCTCTTACTTTGATTTAGAAAACTGTCAATTTTCTTTTGATCTTTTTCACATCTATTTTGCTTCAAGTTCACAGAGATGCCTTATGTGGCATTAATCTGCAGAAATGTCCTTATTGTGACTCTGCTGAATAAAATCCCTCACATGATTATTTACAACAAGATCCAGAGAAATCCACCCAAAAGATAACCACATAACAATATAAACTACAGTGCCATTGTTCAGGCTGATATGCTGATATTCACCGAAAGACTGAAAACTGCATCAGAGCTGAAATGGTTGCAGAAAGAAACTCTAAAGAAATCTACACAATCACACGTAGACTCAACAAGGAATGCTCGGTTTTCCAAGCAGGACTTCTGGGTATTAGTGTGAATGTAGACTGGATACAACACCAGCGAGAGAGAAACACATCCTATGCAATGGATGTCGACTCAAAAGCTGCTCTTTTCACCAGTGAACAGAACAGCAGTTCAAATTGGAAGAAAATTATTATCCTTACAAAGTCAACTCAAATCACTCTCCATTGGGTTAGAGGTCACACAGGACTTTAAGGCAACGAAAGAGCTGACTATCTTGACAAGATTGCAGCCAACTATAATACCTTCACAGACTATAATTTCATCTATATGTCCAGGTCCAAGCAGCTTCTATTGAATTACTACAGAAATATTTGGAATGCAACATACATCAGCTTTAATTGAGGAGGTTTTGTATTTATCTTTGAAGTATGCAATTATTGAATCGTAAATCGCTCGTTTTTCTTGATCTACTTCTGGCTGACTAGAGTTGGCCTCAAATCTGATGGTGGGGTCCAAAATATATGCGGTGTCCTGTGTACAGTTAATGACAGTGAGGTCAATCCTCCTATTCTCACTTTCCTCAGCAATGCATATGACTTCTCCATGGACTTCATAACCCTTCCGAGAAAAGGCAGCTGCAATTTTTTATATTATTGTATTGTGTCTCGAGTTCCTGAACATATCTCCTGGTAAGCATGAGACAAGAACATGGGAGTATCAAGCCATCTGCTCAATGGATAGAAGTGCTAAATCTTTCAATCTTAATCTATAGTGCTTCTCAGATTTTTATTATACTAAGTTATAAAAATTAACATTAAAACATTGAGTGAATGATTATCCACTATAAAAATCTCCTTACTGAGAAGAGATGCAACCGAGGCCGTACATTCAAAACCCGTGTAGGCACTAGTTTCTCCACCCCCCGTGAAATTCACGCAGGAGTCCCACAGGGTTCCATTATCGGGCCCATACTTTTCAATATATTCATTAATGACCTCCCGTTTCGCTATATCCATGGCAGAAGTAGTCATCTGTATATCTATGCAGATGACACTGCCCTCTTGGCAATGGGCAAAACCTATAGATTAGTGTCCCGTAGATTGCAGTCGATCTTAGATCACCTCCAGCCGTGGTTCCACGACTGGAGAATCAAGGTCAATGTAGAGAAATGTCAGGCCATACTCTTTTCACTAAGAACGAGGCTCGAAGACATACCACCACCACCCACACTTTTCGGACGAGAAATGCCGTGGATGAACCAAATTAAATATTTAGGGATCATTATGGACTCTCATCTCAACTTCCGAGATCACATCCAATCCCTTCTTCGTAAGGCCAACAGGCTGATAGTTAGACACTATCCCATTCTGGCGGCCTTAACTCCTGACAACCTGAGGGTAGGACTTACCATGTATAAGGCCCTCATTCGCTCTGTCATTACCTATGCCGCACCCGCATGGGGGTTTGCGGCAGTGTCCCATCTCCGTAAACTCCAAGTTGTCCAAAACCAGGTGATTTGACTCATTACCCATCTCCCCCGAGTCGCCTCGAGAAGAAAGTTCCATGATGAACTAGAGTTGCCAACCATAGACGAGTTCATTGCTCGACTGGCTAGGAACCTGTATGCGGAAGCTCGTGCTAACCCCAACCCGCTCATATCTGGCCTCGGCCAGTATGATCCTAGGTTACGGCGTAGACACCATACAGGTCCATTAGCTATACTATTGAGACAGGAGGACAGGGAGGCTGGCGTTACTCCCAGGTTTTGGTAGCCACGACTCAACTCCATGAGACTCCTTGGATAGTGCAACCGCTTTAAAATGACCTTGTCTTAACTGGGCTAAACAAAATCCCTACCTAACAATATCTACTTTTGTTGGTCGATGGAACTATCATAGAGCCAATTGGCTAGTATATATCCATCGATTCATAGAGTCATTCAACCTAAGAGCCAACTGGCTAGTCTCTGATATTGAGACAACTCATCCTGCCTAGGTTTTTCCGTGGTTTTCCTAAGGCGCTAAGACAAATGTCGGGATGAGCCCTAAAAGAAATGGGCCACGGACCTGCACTCATATCCCCGTTAATCTCCCTAATTACTTTAAATTAATTAACTAATTACAGCTCTCCCCCCTCTTCGTAATTGAGCCATCATATAGCCAAATGGCTTGTCTCAAAATTGAGACGATTCAACAAGGCTCATGACAACAATCACCTCCTACATAATAGCCAAATTGGCTAGTCTCTTATACATGAGACAACTCATCTCGCCTAAGGTATTCCGTGGTTTTCCTCAGGCGTAAGACAAATGTCGGGATGAGCCCTATGAGAAATGGGCCACGGACCTATATGCCCTTCCCCATATATATTCCACCCTTATTATAAACGATGTATGCCCTAGTTCAGATAATATATATAGTCTATTAAATATACGAGGTCACTCAATAAGTCGCAAATTGAAAGGACAGGGACCTCTCAAATTGCAGATTAGATTTCACGGCGCTTCTTCCGACGGCCTTCAAATGCTTTGTCATCGAACAACAGATGACAGCGTCTTGCCATCCTAACGGCAAACACCAGCCAACTCCTCCTCGCCCCGTTCCGTGATCAATTGATCAATGTCAGCCCCCCTCGCGTATGTGGTACCTAAGAGGTTACGTCCAATTTCGGCTTTCCCTTCAAAATTTTCTAGAGCTCCTTCAGGGGAGCATCGTAACCCGGAGTGAGACTAGTGGCCAACAGGCTTGGAGCTCACATATTTAGTTTTGTACAGCCCCCAACCCCTTGCAAGGACGCGTTTTGCGTACCTTTTAAATTTTCCTCCCAATTCTCCTTCGATTTTTCGATTTTCGAAGAGATGCAATGGAAATGATGACTGTGAGGAGAATATAGGACCAGACCACGAAGTTCATGTAAATACAGTACAACAACCATAATATATTGATGATGTAGATGTAGATATAGCAGCTTTATCCGTGGGAAATCAAAGGTCATCAGATCCAGATACAAATTATGGAAAGATCTGAGAAATTTGCAAATAGATGATTGGCTTTTGAAAATTATAAGAGAGTTTTACAGTAATAATCAAGCTTACATAAAGCAAGGATCTCATATATATATATATATATATATATATATATATATATATCACAACCATTTCGTACAACTAAAGATCTTAGACAAGGATGAATATTTCGCCAATTTATTTTTGGAAAGAGTTCTATATCAATGGAAAAGAAGTTTTAGAGGAATGGGCATACCAGTCGATAATGACTGTGGTACTTATTATTTACTTTGAGCTTTGCAGATGATCAGTTAGTTTTTGCACAGAACATATATGATTTAGAAGTTATGCTTCGAAAACTTGATTAGCAATAATAATAATAATAATAATAATAATAATCCATTCATTCATAGTGTTCTGCCCAGGTTTCTCCAATCCTATTTTTTGCCTTCCTCTTTGTCTCTGCATGTGATCCATATATCTTAATGTTGTCTATCATCTGATATCTTCTTCTGCCCCGAACTCTTCTCTTGTTCACCATTCCTTCCAGTGCATCCTTCAGTAGGCAGTTTCTTCTGTGACCCACCCAATTCCTTTTCCTCTTCCTGATCAATTTCAGGATTATTCTTTCTTCACCTACTCTTCCCAACACAGCTTCATTTCTTATTCACTCTGTCCACTCGACATGTTCCATTCTTCTCCATATTCACATTTCAAATTCTTTTATTCGCTTTTCTTCACTTCGTCATAATGTCCATGTTTCTGCTTCATGCAAGCCACACTCCACACAAAGCACTTCACTAGTCTCTTCCTTAGTTCTTTTTGCAGAGGTCCGCAGAAGATGCTTCTTTTTCTATTAAAAGCTTCCTTTGCCATTGCTATCCTCTTTTTGACTTCCTGACAGCAGCTCATGTTACTGCTTACAGTAGACCCCAAGTATTTGAAGCTGTCCACTTGTTGTACTGTCTCATCTAGAATTCGCAAGTTTACATTTATTTTTCTTTCTATACTATTATTATTATTATTATTATTATTATTATTATTATTTCAAGTAAGAAATCTTACAAGGAAACGGTCAACACTGGAAGATTGCACATTGATATGTTTTGTTAGTATAAAATGTTGTCCCAAAACAAAGCTGCGAAAATAATATGCAAAGGATTAAAATGATGTTCCGAATATCGCTATGAATCTATGTGAATGTAGTAAGTTAGTTGCGGAGTCTTTTGAGTGTAGTGTGTGACAGAGATGAAGAAACAAGGATGCAACTCAACATTCATAAACAGTACTCGTAGAGTTAAATAGGGTCTTTATCATTAAGAACAAATCATAAACTGATTTCATGGAATTAAACAAACTCATAGTACATTAAATTGGTAATATATGTTTAACGGTCTCACAAATTAAACCTATAACAGTATATTTTACAATAAGTACACAAATACAATATAAAACTCACTGACACAGGTTCATCTTTCTTAGAACCTGTCACTATCCCTTTTTTATTTCTCTTATTCTATTCTTCCATCCTCCTTGTATATAGACTTGATACAGTCTCACTGAACATAAACAGAACAGATTATGATGAAAGCTCAAATTCTTATTGCACCATTCTCAACATTTACTATGTGTTATATTTTTCATATTATGTCTCTTGTGCTCAACATGAAATAAATTTAATAAATTATATAAATAAAATAAACACCTCCTTTAAAACTCGAAATAATTTTGAATATATTTAGCTATGTGTTGTTGGTTTCAAACCTCAAAATTATTTTATGCTCGACCATGCCGAAATGTAGTAATTATACACCTGGTAGCAGACCTTTAATGCATGTCATTAAAGTACATCTACTCATTAAAGGTCAGGTCTTTCAGCCAATGACTACTCAGGTTACAACTGTTCAGCCAATGACAGGTCAGCTTTCTACCGTTATAAAACCACAAGTATCGATTATTCTCAGATATGCAATCGAAAGAGAATTAGCGAAAAGTCACGGAGACTGGAAATCCAATACTGTTGCAGAAGGTTATGTTCTGTTACTATAATAATTAGCGTTAATTGTAAATAATATTCAAATAAATTCAATTTGTCATCTCGTTTTTCAATGTCGAATTCAATAATCAAAGTTATACCAAGTTTAAGGGAACGAACAAGTGAAAAATGTGGAAAAATGGAAAAAAATACAAATTTTTGTTTTTATGTTCATAATTTTATTTAAACCTTCTACTTTCATAATATGGCCTCATTTTTTATTTGGGAGCCCTTTAAACCGTGTCACATGACGTTTAAATGTCTGCTTGCACGTGCTTCGTTGCCCTTTAAACGAGCTGTCAGCTCTAAAGTTTATGTTGAGCTTTGTAATTTGAATAAAGCGGGCTAGTTTTTTTTCTGGTGTGTATCTAGTGAAATTAAGTTTGTTGTCACTCCTGAATATACTATCAGCTTGCCTGTCAGCCCTGCAAATACTTCGTTTTGAAACTGAACGGCAAAATATTGTTTGTGGACCGTTTCTTCTCGAGTTTGTGCGTTTGTACGTGAATATTCATACTTGTTTTGCTGATTTCGTGTTATTTAGGATGTTATTAAAGTTTTACACTAATTTTGTATTCAATTAGTTGTATATATTAGTGTGAATAAGTTAGTATAAGTGCATTAGGTTAGGAATCGTCACAATAACATTCAAGACCACGTGTATAACTCAACATTTAGCATTTTAGGCATAGTTTTAGTTTTCTAAACATGAATAGACTAAGTGACATTCATAATAAGGGCAAGAAACGATCAAAATATGCTAATAGGGCTAAAAATTTAGCAAATATAAGGTGGAAGAATGCCAAAACTATTGTGGAATGTGTGCAACAAGAAAATGTGTTAGGCCTAGTTGGTGATAATGAAGATCAAGTGTCAAAAGAAACAAATAATAAACAAAGTGCTAGTGAGATAAAGTTGATAAAATATGGCAACTTGCAGGAGAATTCAAATATAAGTGCCCCCCAGTGTAGTGAAGACTACACATTAGTGCATGTAAGTTTGTGGAGTGAACTGTATAAAGGAGTAAAATGTGGTGAATGTGGAATGGATAGTGCAAAAGCTGAGCTTACTGAACCATCAGGCTTTGCATTTAAAGTGATAGTGAAGTGTTATAATTGCAACACAGTGTTGAATGAAATGTATACAAGCCCTAAGGTAGGTAACACTGAGTCAACTCGACCTCCCTTCGATGTAAATAGGAGAATGGTCAACCATGGGAAAAGGACACTCTGCTATGGAACAACATTGTATGGCTATGGGTATGGCAGGTTTGAGCTCACCATCCTTCAACTCTCACCTGATAAAACTGACGGAAGAAAACAAACTTGTTAGACAACATGTGTTGAGAAATGCTCACTCTGCAGTTAGACGAGCTCACATGGAAGTGGACAGTTCTATTAGTGATAGTGATGTTATAAATATTGGTGTGTCATACGATGGCACATGGATGAAGCGTGGACATACATCAAAGTATGGTTTAGGTTTAGTCATAGATATTTTAACAGGGCTAGTGTTAGATTTTGAAATAATGTCAAAATATAGCAGTACTTGTGAAAAGACAGAAAAAAAAATGGATGTTGCAAGTGACGAATATAAACAGTGGTATCAAAGTCACAAAGATGCTGGTGTTTGTGAGAAAAATTTTGATGGATCTTCAAATGCCATGGAGATGAAAGCTGCAGAAATTCTCTGGACCCGGTCCATTAGGTTGTGTAATATGAGGTACACAACCTTATTGTCTGACAGGGATGCAAAAACACACCATCACCTTCAGCAGCTTCAAGTTTATGGTGAAGGCATTGACATTAGAAAAGAAGAATGTGTGAACCACGTTGCTAAGAGAGTAGGTAAAGGTCTACAGAATATTGTTAGGGAATGGAGAGGGACAGATTCCTCAATCGGAGGCAAAAAAAAGGGAAGTCTGACTGCAGAAATGATACCTCGACTGCAAAATTACTACAGAAAGGCCATTATTGATAATATCCCCGATGTAAACAAGATGAAGAAAGCCATCTATGCAACACTTGACCATGCAATGTCCACGGATGACAAGCCCCTGCATTCAAGATGCCCTAGTGGTGAAAAGTCATGGTGCTTCTTCAACCGGGCCATTGCGAAGCAAGAAGCTGTTCCGAAGCATGACTTGAAAACCATGAAGACAGTGTTGCGACCTGATGTTGTGGCTAAAATCATGCCAGTGTACTGTAGACTAGCTAGTGATGAACTTCTTAGCAAGTGCACTGCAGGAAAAACTCAAAATGTGAATGAAAGTGTTCATAGTGTGATATGGCGGAAGTGCCCAAAAGAAATTTTTGTATCAAAAAAAAACTTGAAGTGGCTGTTACTTCTGCTGTGACTGAATTTAACATGGGTTGTACAGCAAACATTTCCATGAGAGATTTAGTGTCAACAGTGAAATTATCTCCTGCAGCATACAAAATTGGCAATAGGAGAGACAAGCGTCGACTGCAGCAAGCGGCTACTTCAACCAGTGAGAACTTCAAAACAAGCAGGAAGAAGCTACGTTTGTCAAAAAGTGTCACTGAAAGTAGGAAAAAGCAGCAGGAGGGGTCAACATATCAGGCAGGAGGGTTTTAAGCAATTTCCATAATGTGTAAGTACTCAAACATAGTGTTGTACTTTAAAACTTGATTTTCTCCCTTTTAAATTTTATTACATTTTAACATGTTCAAATTGCTCCATATGATGCATTTCTTAACCAATAGTGATGAAATTTTTACCACAAGCCCACATTACCTAAAGGAAAAAGACTGTCACATGGATTTTTAAAATATTTATTATTTGCCAAGATATAAATTGATTAAGATGCATGAAATTAATTTTTTTCTTTAAATTGGCACTCACCCAGTTTTGAATTTTTTTCTCAGTAACTAAGAAGTGCTAACTAAAAATCATGTGATAGATGTTTTATTATTGTTAGAGGAACTGTTCTATATTTTTTTTAAATTCATAATGTTAAGCGTTCATCATGCAGCATTTTTTAAATATTAATTAGTATTAATTGGTAAATAATTAATTTCTTCAAAACTAATTAAGATACATTGATGAAATTTATAGGGATGTTTTAAATACATATCAGCGCTGTGTGGTAAAAATTTCAGTCCATTAGCATCACAAATGCATAATTTGAATATTTCACCTGTTCATTCCCTTAACGGATTACACAAGGTCAGTGACATTATTGTTCCTCGGAAAAAATCAATACTTTCGCGTCTGCGCACATCTCACAATTCACGACCTAGAACAAGGTCACTTCCGATCTTGTCAGATACAAATAAAATGTATACATCTGAATACTGTAATTTCAAGTTAGAAATATGGTCGAGCATAAGAAGAAATATGGTCGAGCATAAAAAGTCGTATGAAACTCGTCTATAATGGTAATTAAGAAGCTCGTATGAAAATTATGAAACTCGCTTGCGCTCGTTTCACAAATATCCATACTCACTTCTTAATTACCTTCATTATAGGCTCGTTGCATAATGTACTATTAAGTATTGTACAGTGTAAAATAATGTTCTATTAATTTACTACGGTAACTAGACAAATTGATAACTTGCCTTTGTTCTAGGAATTGTGCATCAATGTAACCCTCTCTCTTTGAAACACAAAAAGAAATAACTAATAAGTAAGCAGTATTTCCAATAGTAACTTGAGATTTTCTTTAATTGATTAATGTAATTTATGTAAAATTACTAATTGCTCGTGTATGTGAGAATATGGTGAAAGATTCCTTCACGTGAATAATTAGACTAGTATGTATTCAGTTTTTCTCAAATTAAATCTATAACTCTATAGCTCCAGTACACTGTTATGTTCGATGGCAGTTTACGTACTTGCTGATCATTGCGTTGCGACACAGTACTACCACAGTCTAATATATAGTCACGAAACTCAATATGTAGTAAGTATGCATCCATAGATAGTTGCTAATCACTAGGATCACTACTATCGCTTCATTACAGATGATGCAAAATAGTACCAGCACAGTCTGTTGTTCCTAGTACCCTCACAACTCAAGCTTCGTGACTGTATAATTATACTAGACTGTGTACTACATACAGCTTGCCTTCTTCCGAGCGACAGCATCAGGGCTACCAAACTGCTACTAAATTCCAAGTGCTATTTAACTGTTTTATAGGTTGATTTCGAAAAAAAAATTTTTCGTAGAAAATTTGTTATAAATGCGACCTTTCGTTGTACACAATTTGAAGGTCCTATTCAGTCTTCAAGTGTTGAATGTTCCCTTGTTAGTGTCAGTCAGTCCATTACTTAACAAAACATTGTATATACAGAAAATTAAAGCCACTATTTAATGTATTTAGTGAATGCTATTGCAACAAACAAAATAAATTGATAAAAATATGAGGATAATCATTCATGATGTTAATGATGATATTAACATTAACAGCAATAATAATTGGTAAGTCCCCTTCACTTTGTGGGCCCCTGGACATTCGTCAGTCCAGCCACAATGTAGTTGCGCCCCTGCTTATATGCCTTTTTGTTCTGAAAGTACTTTAGTCGACCTGGTTGCTGAATATGCTATAATAACAAGGACGCCCACAGGGGGTAGCCAGTAATAGCAATTGCTACCCTTGATATTTATTTTTTTTACGCATTTTTTTTTTTTTAATTTTTCTTTACGTGTTCGATATGTTTGTTTTCTCAAACCTTCGACAAAAGCGAGTGCTTTAAACTATGAATGTATGCGCAGAGTACTTTAGATTTCAGAACTGCTATTTTTCATGCTCAATTTTCTCTCTACTCGTCCATTCATTTCCTCTAATTTTCTAACCATTTTGCTACCACTGAGATTGGTTAACTCAGGGTTGCAGAACTGGAGAAGATATGGGTGGAAGCATGGAGGAAGAGTTTGTTCGCCCATCCACAAGGCCGAGTCTTCAGTGATATTTCTGTGATGTGTGGCAAGCACACTGAATACATATCTCTTCTCCCCCTGCTCTACAATGATGCAAGGGTTGAAGGGATGCGATGAGTTAGGTGTTCTGGGTTGTGACGTCTGCCTCAATTTTAGCACAGTTTTGCATCCCTGGATTAACCATTCAGATGACCTGCTTAGTACTATCCCTAAACAACTTCCACTGCCTCGCCAATTACAAAGATTAAAAGCAAAATGACATTCTGATTTCATTATATAAAGTTTAACACATTTTTCTTACCTATTGCCATGGGACAGGACTGCAACCTGTATACATGTTTCTTGTGTGTGTTTTATAGCACAGTGTTGATAACTTTAAACACAACATTGTATAATAAAGTTTTCTTTAATTAAAACATTCCATGTTCTATTTCACATTTTATGAAACATTTCTTCACAAGATTATTGATTATAATCATCTTTAGTTTTGATCATGGGTACATCTTGAGTTGAATCAGAACAAATTTTAAGACCTACATTGAAATTGCCCGTAATGATGATAATTTAAAAATGTTATAAAACAGATTTTAAGTTCTTACAGTACTTTAGTTCTAGTGTACTTTTTAGTTACTTAAACTGTGTTGTAAAGAGTGATTCAACATGATAAAGTGAAAAATATTATTGGAATATAGGTGACTCCTACAGAAATATTTTGAGACTGAATGGTTGATGAAGCTTAAATTTCTTACAAAAGAGCATTATAGTTGTTACACTGTATCTCCTTGAAGGAATGCAACATCTGTACTTTACCTACTATAGCTGATCAAATGTTTTCTGCTGTTATGAAGTAGTGGTATATAATGTTGTTTTACCATGATTTAATGTAATAATGTGTGTTCAGGAAGACAGAATTTATAAGTAAACCTTAACATTACAGCATAATTTTATATTCTGTACTTTAATGTCATTTCGCGAGAAACTGAAGATTTACAAACCATTTATTCACTGTTCCTAAATATTTGTCTAAGTATGACATATTTTAATAATTATTCCACTATTATTCTGAATCACTTAGTTTAAGGATTCAGCATAACATTACTACTACTGGTTGAATTTTCAGGCACACTGCTTGACCCTGTGAATAGAGGGACATTGTTCATCATGGAAATATTTATTGTTCTTGAGAAAAATATTTTTATTATAATTTCTTTCTAACAATTTTCTTCAGAATTCGGTGGAATATTGAACCTTGGAGTGATGCAATTGCCAAAGGGCTTGAAACTTCCATAAATTTTGGAATTGATCTAAAATTTCTTGCAAGGAGCAAGATCGGACTTAATTTTCTGATTTCTTCCTCTATAACGTCATCTTTCCCCTTTTGTCATTATCATGGGAGTTTAATGTAGTTACACTATCTTTATTAGCCTATTTTAATTTTTTTCTCTGTATTACTATTACATTAGTAAACGTTTGTAAGAAAAAAAGTGGTATTTATTACTTCTCTTTCTTTTAGGCGAGCAGGAAGGTGATACCTCAGAAATAATGGAAACTTCTATAATGGAGGGAGAAGAGTATTATAATCAAGAAGGTGGTGAATGGACTCAAAAAGTGGACACTGGACAACTATGCCGTGTGTGTGCCAATCCAAATGACTATCTGATACCAATTTTTGATGGTGAGGGCCTGGAGCATGAACTGAGTATGAAGATACAAAAGCACCTTCCAATAAAGGTAAGCGATGGAAAAAAATTACAATTTCTTAAAGAGAAACTATACAAATATTTCACACCTTCACATAACTTGCTTTCGTGTATGGTGACTAGGATATATCTGCAGTGCTTGGAAAAAGTGACGTAAGTCAGTTTTCACAAACCTTTTTTGATAATTTATTGACAACTTACGGAACATCTGCTCGCTTGGAAAAAAATACATAAGTATTTCTCCCATTACAATAATTCATACAGAAAAAAATCAAATCGACATAAACCAGTGTAAGTCGTCAATAAATTATCAAAAATGGTTTGTGGAAACTGACTTATGTCACTTTTCCCATGCACTGCAGATATAATAGTTCCGCATAGGCCTGGCATAATATGGTGGAACAATTCTGCATGAATTATTCTGGTCTTTAGTGTAGCAAATTCAATTCTGGCATAATCCTCTGCCATACTTGTGCAGAATTGTCTCGATGACAACTTCCCTGATCAGTGGCTAGGCCACAGAGGATTCAGAGGGAGTGTTTCCAAGTTGTCTGACCTAAATGCACTTGACTTCGCTTTCTGGAATTATCTTAAGGAAAAGGTATATGAACTGAAGATTCGTGACCAATGTCTATGAACTTTGATCAGGAAAATTGTCGTGAAATCACTGCTGACATGCTACTCTGTGTTGTAAATAACATATGGAAGGGATCACATTGAACATATTTTATGATTTAGCCTATGATGTGGACTAGGCAAACTTTCTGTAGATTGATAATGTAAAGTGCCAGCAGCATTGTGTCACCAGCTTAGTACAGACTAACAAGGAAAATCTACACATTGTGTCCTGCGGTGGTCTTACAGCAAACAGCTACTGGAAAAATCCAACACACTAATCATCAAAAACAGCCTTGTGGCTCCATAAGAATGCCGATAACTTAGGTTTAACTCCATATTATTTGCACTCATAATTTTTTTCTTAACCATTACTATTGGTATTGTAATTCTCTCCCCAGCTTTAATAGATTCTCGACCTTTCATTATTCTCCAAATCAACAAAGAACTGCAGTACGAGAAGGAGAAAGGTCTCAAATATCTGTCACAGGGACTTGTATAACTGCAACTCATATAAACCACTTTTTTTTAAATTGGACAAACTCTCAGCACAAATATTTTTTACTTCAGTCTCCATTACACTGCATAGGAACTTTGACATCTTTGAACTCACACTGCACCTAACAGAATGATTGCATAGTCTTCTACCTTCTATGACTAGACCTCAAACAACAGTTCACTAAGAACTAAATGAGATGTTTGGTGTTCACGGGGTTGGATGACCTCAGTCATGGCCTTCACTGTCACCAGACCTTTTATTTCTTTGGGGATTTGTGAAATAGCAAGAGCCTACATCTATAGATGACTTAAAACAAAGGATCACCCATGTTATCCAGCACACATTCCACCTGCAACACTTGTGTGACAAAAGAATATCAGGATTGAGTGAGACACTATCTTTAAGTAAATGGAGCACGTTTTGAACATTTGAGGTAGTGAACATGCCTACATCTATAGATGACTTAAAACAAAGGATCACCATGTTATCCAACACACATTCCACCTGCAACACTTGTGTGTGACAAAAGAATATCAGGATTGAGTGAGACACTATCTTTAAGTAAATGGAGCACATTTTGAACATTTGAGGTAGTGAACATGCTGTATGCAGTTGTATTTCCAATTAGAGTAATGTTTCTCATTTGTCAACTAACTTCTGTGTCACACTGTATTTTGAGATAATTTAGAGATTGGGATGTGTACATGGTAGGAGTGAGTTAATGAGTACCTGGAATTTGGTGAGCGTTCTCAAACCTTGTATATAATTCAGTCTGTTTGCTCTGCTTCATGTTGGTGATGAGCGGGACACATACCTTGTAGAATTTATTTTGCTCACAAATATAGATCCGAAGGGTAAGAATTTGTTTTTGTGAACTCTGTGAACTTATATGTGCAGCAAGATGCTTAACATTTCTACTAAAATCTTTGCATGGCTCCTTTCCACGTGAAATGACTCGATGCCAAAATGTTCCTTATGATTACATAAATTTATGAAGTTCTTGTTGCTGTACAGTGATGAACTGATGATGCACTGTTGTTGTTTATTGTTGTTAGTCAAAATTTCTGAAGACAGGTTTGAACTTCATAAGTGACACTAATAGGGCATCACTCATGAGACAACTAAGCCAGAGATAATGGGGGTAGGGTGGCTAGTTCCTGTCCCCCCTCCATTGCATACATCACTGACTAGTCACATATTACAGTAATCAGAGTTCAGATGTATACAAAGAATAATTGTTCTTCCTCTGACACACATTGTCAAGTGAGATGCACTGCCTGATAACACAGTGTTGCATTTAATCCTTTTTTTTTCCCGATGATTTTGATCTGACAACTGATTCTTAACAGTTTTTTTTGGTGCTGAATTCGAAACTGACTTCCAAATAGCCTCATCACATCAGAATTTTTCACAAATCACATAAAACCAAAATATGTAAAAACAATATTTTTACAGGAAAATATATTGTGTTCATGTGTGTTAAATATGTGTAAATCAGAGTTTGTGACAAAATTATAGCTATTAACTGAATAACAAAGCTTGTAACATTATATTTACACTCGTGTAATGTTACCTTGACCATATGTGCATCTCACTCCACTTGAAATTTCCATTTCCTTGACTTCTTGGAAGGCGTTTCTGAAGAAATGTCTCTTGAGCAGCCGGCAGTATTCATCCATCATACACACACACACACACACACACACACACACACACACACACACACACACACACTCCACTTTCCTTAGTATCTAGTTTCCATATCTTTGATGTCCCGATGAAATCTTTCACCATGTTCCTCACTAAAAGCACCTAAATTCTCTGATAAATACTTGAGGTGTGAATGTAGAAAATGATCTTGAACACTCATATTGCAGCCCAAGGTTCTGAAGTTATCCAACCTAGTTTCCACCATTTCTTTTTAATTGGGGTCTTTATAGTTGCCTAAGAAATCATTTACAACCATTTTTAAGCTATCTCAAGCATTCTTTCTGAATCACACATAACAGCGTCAAAATAATTATGTAACATTAATTTTCATATATGTGGGGCTACAAAAATTCCAGACTTAACTTTGTCATAACTGAGTGAGGGAAATTTATCTCACAGGTATTTAAAACACTCGGAGCCTAAATATTCTCATGCCATGATTTATTTATTTTTTTAATTTATGCAGAAGCACAATTTCTAAAGTCTGCTACAAAGTGCAAATTACACATGTTTTATTGCATATGTGCGTAACATTTCGAGATTTTTGTAGCTCAGACATACTATCTGCAAAATATTTTAACAGTCATAAATATACCAGAGATAGGAACAGGTACGTGCGCACACGTGTGCATTTACTTCAGGTACAAAAATCAGGGAGTGGCCGCTTACTAAGGGATGGAAAAACTTTATCATTGTCAAACACAGGCCAGGCATACAGCAGCGGTGAAAACATGAAATATTTCATATCCACATTAACATAACTTACAGAGAGATATATGAAAATACTTCAAATTTGCACCAAAAAAAAATTGTCAAAAATAATTAAAAATATTAATTCATGTACGAACATACTTTAAAAATACACAAAGATTCAGAAAGATCCAAACTATAAAAGTGCAGTGTTTCATAACTGTGCAATAGTTTCTGAGAAAAGTGTACAGTACTTAAAGTAGGTAAAATTAACATGGCAGGGATGGGGCCTACAATTCCCCCTAAAAATTTACAATTAAATGAAATTAGTTATACTAAATATCTCACTGTAAAAGTATTTCTATGACTTTAATTGTTACTCAAAAGAAATATTACTATATTTAATGTTATATCTAGAAAACAATGGCCCATGGAAAGTTTGATTAATTGGCATTATTTGCATTTGAAATATATAAAAAAAAAATAACAACTTAATAACTATTAGTCCGATAAAATTCAAATTTGGTAGTATTATTACTGTTAATACTGTTGATAGTAAAAATTCTAAGAAAATCTGTCAAGAAATGTGGTCATTTGAAAATTCAGTCCCTGCATCCCTTAACTAAAAATAAAATTGCGAATTATGGAATATTCTGATGTGATGAGTAAAAACTAAGTACATTTTCGTAATGAGCACACAAAAATTCGATAAGAAACGCTATTTAGTTTCAATCCATAGAAAATCATGCTGCATGGTGTAATAGATGTAGGCTACATATTGTATCAGCCAGAACCTCAGGTAGAGGATGCACTAGTAGAAATAAAAGGCTTTCCTAATATTTGGTACGTTCTTCAATAAACCTTTTCTGGAAATTGTAAACAAAAACTGAATCATGTGTTGAAACAGTCTGAGATGACTGCAATTGAGAGATATCTAGTACTTCAGTATTTGAAGCTTTAAAAAAAAAAAAAAAGAAAAATGGTTGTCTGCTAATTATTCCAGTGGTATCCATGAAAAATATCATGAATAACAAAGGAATAATTTTCTGCAAAATCTGCTATGCTCATCACTTTCTCGTCTACAAGAGTCTTTATTGCAAAGATAGAACTGGCTGCTGAGCTATGAATCCATGTGGCTTAAAGTTCCTTAAAGTTTGTCTGTGAAAGAGTGTACAAAATGTTCAACTGATGCGTTAATAGTCTCCAGATGCACCTTGTCAGTCTTCTACCACTGCTTGTATGTGATTGTGTCGATTATATTACACTATAATCAAATATTTCCAGCATTGTTTGAGAAAAATGTACACTAAACACAAGTTTGTTGATGCAAATGACATTTAAGTGTAGTACTGAAATAAGGAAAATGTCCGAATATATGGTCATGTATGCACCAAGATTGCAGCAGTGTTGTAGAAAACACTATTTTTAAGCTAGAATCATACGTTAATAACTAGCAGCTTCTGTTTTTCTTTGGTGGACAAACTACTGTTCGACTGAGTGGTTATGTCACATCTTGATTTCCCCCACCCATTTCTACTGGTCTCTCTGTAAAGGCTAGTGGCTGGACTGTTAGACTCTTTACTGAAAATATTTGTTGTTCAGAATACATAATATTATACAACTGTTTAAAATAATTTAAAGAAAAGGACCCTGCAAAGTAAGTAACTGTCATGTGACTTCCTCCATTTCGCTGACCCTGCAACATAACCACTCTCTAAGAAGGGTTGAAGTTGGACCCTAAGGATTAGAATTTAGAGAATTTAAACAATTAAAAATATTAGTTATGTAGGCAAGACTTACATGCCAAGAGGAATACCTCAGGCAATCTGTTAAACTCTGTGTCTCAAAAATCTGATACAAGGGAAAAAATATTCCAACAAGCAGAGAACTTGATGAAGTAAATTTAATTGAAATAATGCTATAAAACATACCTTATTTCTGCGGATACTTTTCGAATAACATGTGGAATCCTGGGGTTCATGGACTACAGGTTGGGAACTGCTGCCATAGAGTATGAGTTCACGGAATGATTCATATTTTAAGTGCGTAATCATGTTGTTGTTTTTGTTTTCTAATGCCAGGCGTTTGACAAAGTCATTTGACCTCTTGCACTCCAATATTTTTCAAAGATATTATCATGGTCAGCCACTGAATCACAGATTTTGAGGTGTTCTGAATCCATTTCTTGATTTGAGTTACACAATGGACAATTAGGGGACTGATATACTCCAGTTCTATGCAGATGCTTGGCCAAATAGTCATGGCCTATTGCCAATCTAAATGCAGCTACAGACGATTTGCATGGTAAATCGGGAATCAGCTGTGGATTATGATGCAGAGAGTTCCATTTTTTCCCTTCGGATTGTGTTGTCAAATTTTGTTTGTTGAAGTCTAAGCCTAAGTATGTAGATTTAATACATCTTTTCACAGAGTAATACGCAGATTTAGTAACAGGTCTGTAAGTAGCAGTGCTGCCCTTCTTTGCTAAAGCATCCACATTCTCGTTTCCCAGGATTCCACAATGGGTTGGTTTCCATTGGAATACAATTATTTTATAGAGTGTTATTAATTGAGAGAGCATTTTAGTTATTTCTGCTGTTTGAGATGAAGGTGTGTGTCTAGAGACTATTGATAGAATAGCTACTTTGGAGTCTGACAATATAACTGCATTTTTATATTTATTGATGTGGCATAGAAGATTCCTGAGACTTTCACTTATTGCAATGATTTCACCATCAAAACTTGTTGTTCCATATCCAAGAGATCTATAAAGTGAGAAGAGACAGCACGTAACACCTGCACCTGCACCTGAACCTTGCTTCCTGGAGATCAAAGATCTGTCGGAGTATAAATGAAGCCAGTTTTGCGGAGGGTACCTAATACTAATTGTCTCTAAAGACAATTGTGTCATTATTTCAGTATTTACTTCAGATTTCAGTATTTCTTGTGTTAAATTTAGATTATACTCTATATTTAATAGAGTTCAAGGGTCTAGTTTAATTTGTAAGTTTTCTTTTAAATTCGGGATGTTGATTTTCTGTTTTAAGTCTTGAACCATGGATGTGAAACTTTTTTGAGTTTTTAATCTACAGAGAGGATTGTATGAATGCCAATTGTTTCCTGATAATCTGATAAGTTTTTCATATTGGATCAGTGCTTTTTCTTCTGTTGTCATTTTGATGCTATTAATATTAGTGAGGAATCTCATAGAATCTATTGTAGTTGTTTTGATTCCACCAGTAATGAGCCTGAGAGCTTGGTTTTGAATACGTTCTGTTTCGTTTTTGAAAGATGAAGTAATTAAAATTTCTCCGCAGCATGTCAGCACTGGCTGTATAAACATTTTGTATGTAGTTTTCAAAGTATTTCTAGAGTATCTCCATTTCTTTCCTGCTAGTTTTTTCAGAAGGGAGAATCTTTTACGAGCTTTTTCAGAAATATATTTAAAATGGCTGCTCCATGTTAACTCACTGTCGAAAATAACTCCAAGATATTTGGATTCATAAATCCTATGAAGGTGTTTGTCTGGATATTGAATTCTCTTTCTTTTTTACCAAGTGAAAATATTTGGTAGTTACTTTTGCTTAAATTGAGTGTCATCAAATTTGATGTATTCCATTCATGTAGTTGATTTAGAGCTTTAAGAGCAGAATTTTGAATTTTGTCTCTGTCTGTGAGATCCGGAAGTCCACAAAACTATATCATCTGCAAATAGTGCCATCTTCATGTTTGATTCCTCTAATAGGGAGGGTAAGTCATTTATATAAATATTGAATAAAGTTGTGCTGAGGACAGCGCCCTGGGGTAGATCTTAATATGTTTGTCTGTAACTAGAAACTGAGTTACCGGTATTGAATTTAGTAGTAATGAATGTTTGACTAAGGAATTCTGATATCCATCTGAACATATTGCTGGAGATACCTAATTTATTTCTCCAAACAGTCTTCATGCTAATTGAAAGTCAATAAATATTGCCAAGGTATCTTCTTTCTTGTTAAAACTATCTTTTATTTCTTGGCCTAGGCATATGACTTGTTCATTAGTAGAGTGTAGTTGTCGAAAGCCGGCTTGTCTTGGTGATAAAAGATTTTGAGATTCTAAATACCAAGTTAATCTATTGGAGATCATTGACTCCATAGTTTTTGCTATCATGCTTAATAGTGCTATTAGTAGATAACTATAAACATCATGCGCAGGTTTCGCTTTTTTGTGAATTGGTACAATGATTGCTTTTTTCCAAGCTGCAGGGATTGAGGTGTTCCATGATAAATTGAAAATGGATAAAAGTACAGACTTGGCTTTTTCCCCCCAGATGTTTAAAAAATTCGGAATGAATGTTTTCGGGACCAGGAGATTTCTTGGTTTTTAAATTTTGTATAGCTATACTTAATTCTTTGGAAGTAAAATTTTGATGAAACATTTCAGGTTTTGTGATATAATTTTTATTATATTTATGTAATTCTCTTTTGATAAATTTGTCAGTTTTTTTTTATATTGGGATGTAATCTGTGAGAGTTTGAGTAGTGTTTATTAAATGCATTTGCTATATCTCTACTATCTGTTAGTGTTTTGTTGTTATGAATAATAGGTTGGCTAGTATTTTCCTGTGTGTTGGAAATATTCTTCAGAAATTTATATGTTTTAGGGCTATCAGTTTTGTAATTAATATTTTCAATAAATCCATGAAAGCTGTTCTTTTTTGTTGTTATGATTGCTTTTTTTAAGAATGACAGTCTTCTTCCTACAATCTTGAGTATCTTATTGTGTTTTGCTATGTTCTGCTTTGGTTCTTACTTTATCTCTATCTTGTTTCAATAAATTCAGGTTTTCTGTCCATAATGGGGTGTATTTTTTTTGGTTTGCCTCGTGGGATGTGCTTTTTTTGCAATTTTAAGAATAGATTCACAGAAATATTTGTTCAATCTATCTGAGTTCGTATTTCCATTAGTGGTGTGTTGAGCTTGAGGTGTTCGTTTAGTTCTGTTATAAATAGTTTCCAATCCTCTTTCTTAAAATCCCATGTTGTTTTGTTATTGTAGGGTTCTTTTCTTCAGTTTTGATGGAGATGGATAGAAGCAATGATGACTCTTATGGCCAGATCGGGGTCTGCAATTATTTTTTCTTGGTTTCGTGATGGATATTTGATGTTACCAGTAATAAGTCTGGATTTGTACCAGAACCAGAATAATGTATGAAAGTAGGGGGATTTTCTTTTCTATAGAAAAGTTCTGCGGTTGTATTTAGAAGGTGCATGATCATTTTTCCAGGTTGATTTACATTATTGTATTGTTGGGAGTGGACATTAAAGTCACCAATTATGTCAACAGCACCGCAAAATTATATAAATAATAATCTATAGAAAGTCTAAAATCAAGATCTAAGAATAATGACATGGGTATGTTAAAATTACTCCAATATTAGGAGTGCAAACTCTTACAAACAATAGGCCAATACAACGTGATATTAAAAAAAAAGTTAATAACATTGCATGAAAAACTAAGAAGGCTTTCATGTCAGAATTATTGGAATAGTTACTTAAACCAAAACCGAAATCTGAAGAATCAGGAAGGATATAATATACAGAAGGTTTCCTATAACTTTAAAAATATATAGTCTACCATAGTTGGCAGAAAGGTTATATCGCCCCTATTTCCACTGTAATCTGATCAATGCAACTATTCTCTACTTAATCTAATAGAAGAAATTAGTGAAAAAAATTCAAGTCAAAAAGTGAGAAAAAAAATTACTGATTAAATTTCAAACTTCTTTACTCTGTTATTATTTAGAATTTACCTTAGCCGACTGCTTTCGAAGTCTTGTCCTTCATTGAAGACTTCAAAACTGGTCAGTTAAGGTAAATCTTAAATATTAACACAGTGAAGAAGTTAGAAATTTAATTAGTGATATATAAGTATTAAAAGTGTATATAGCAAAAAAAATTGCTGTAAAAAAATAAAAACTAATAATCTACACATGGTACCCACAACAGGATTGGAGTCACTTTATACAGAAGGGTCATTAATGAACATAACCTGTAAACTATACTCCTTTTATATTTCTCTGGGAAAGTTAATCATACACAATGATGGTGATTTGCAGGCAATACTTCACAATTATTTTTCCATAGTTATTCTATTCGCTGACTGTAACTCTGCTATAGTTGCTCTAACACACAATCAGTCATTCCAAGATAAGAGAATAATAGCAAGCTAAGAGTGCATCAGAAGTTTAAAGAGCCTAACAGAAATGTTGCTTTACAATGGATGAATTCCAGCATAATGTGCTGTGGTCTACAAGGTAAGGAGAAAGTTGATATATTGACCAAAAGGAAAAGCTATCCAACAACAGTCGTCCCCAGTGACCTAGGGATAAAGTGCTCTCCTTTACAAAAGGGTTGTGGGTTCAAGCCCAGCTGGGGGTAGATGGATTTTTCAGGATGCAAAATTCCGGAGTGCAAATCCTCTGAGAGGAACTTTAAACAGTGTGTCCTGCATCACAGTTTTCCAGCACGTTAAAGGCTTCCAAACCTAAATTAAAGCCTCAGGACTAAATTTCTTCTCTCTTGCATTCTAGTTGCATAGTAGTAGGCATTTGAGGCAATGAACTTGCCACTTGTCCCTCTGCCCCTGCCAGCAAATAAGTATAACTACATTCCTTTAGGTCAGTGATGTCAATCAGAGCGTATATGCGCTACGAGAACGCTTGCGCTACTGGAGCACACAGAGCGCGCCAGCTACGAATACGAGCTTCAGTGAGGGTTGTACAGTGTGCAGTTGGCATTAATCATGCACCAGCGAAGAGATCGTATAACAAGTTCCAGTTCGAATGAGCACTGCAGTTCCTATGCAAGGAACAGGAAGGAGATATACAGTGCTTAATATGTGGACAACATACGATTAGTAAGAAAAGCAGCATACAGCGACATTATTCAACATACCATGAACAAACATACAGAGATATCGAGGGGGAAGAACGATCAAAATTATTACATACATTACAGACTACCGTAAGTGCAAATATCTAGATTATTACTATGTATCAATTAATTTATTATTTTATTGAGGGTCCTTAACAGGGAGTTATCCCCAATTACAAGCACACCAACATAAAGAAATACAAACAACAAATTAAAAACAATGATTCATAAACATGTGCTGTAAACACAAAGTTTACAAAAGTTCAGTGTATATACTAATGTGATAAACTTCTAATTTCCAAATACGTAAACTGAATTGACAGATGTATAGGGCTACATAACAAAAAAATCAAGTACAGTTATTAAAGAGGTATTGAATTGAAGACAGTCTTGTAGGCCTAAATAGTGTTCAAATTTAATGTATGGGCTATTCCATCTCAAATCGACCGAAATATAGAGAAAATTGACCTTGCATTTTTTAAATACCATGCAACTTTTTCTGTCCGTTGACAACTGTGATACAATGCTTTGTGCGAAGTTTGAGGCATCAGAACTTAATAGTGTTTAAATTAAAAATATTTTAATTTATCGTATTTTCACAAAATTAGCAACTTTAAACTGTTGTGGCTCAGAAACCCTTTCACCCAATGATCAAAATCATGGTTTATTTTGATGCTGAGAAATTAAAATTTTTATTGACATGTAAACAGTTTTTCTTACTTTTTATGGAAATGGAGGAATTTAGATTTTTCTTCATTAAGACGCCTTTGCCCACGAAAAAAATATTTTTAAATTATATGGTTAGATTCCGCATTGAAAGTACAAATAAACATATTTTTTACTGGTGCACCGTTGAAAAGAAAGTATTGAAAATATCAAATAAAGAAATAAATAGTAAGCGCGTGAACTAACCAGCTGACTGTGAGACGGGACCTAGCAGAGACAAGCAAGGCCAGGAGACAAAACATGTGATATTTCGTTTAATAGCGCATAGCTGGGCTAGCTTTATCACAAGTTTTCATAAACACAGGAGTAAAGTGACGCCCAACGCTCGCTTATCTCCAGTGCGTGCGGTATACGAGTATACTGCTCCATTCAAGTCTAGGCGTGTGAAAATAATTCACTTTGTCCGCCCCTGTGTCTTGCTCTTATCTGTGTTTACGGCATCCCACTCCTGCACTTGAGCACGGGAAGGAATCGAACGTCCATTATGCGCTCTTTCTTTGACATCACTGCTTTAGGTACTTGAACCTCAATCAGAGAATAGTTCTAATTAAAAAACTACGGGTTCGATGAATGATGAATCTAGCAACAAAAAATAACCTGTCTTATAAATCAGCAAAACTCTTAACGAAGAAAGAAAAACACATATAGAATTCACTAAACAACAATGTGAAAATAAAAAACTGAAAACGTTACTAGTGCCCAACATACAGTAATACTAACAATTCTCGATCTGATGCAGTTGCCTCATTCAGCTTAGAAATTGTGTACAACTGTCCAGCAGCATATCTCCATCGAATAAACTTGTTACACTCACCACACTATGTAACATGCAACAACACAAGTATAATAATGAACAAGGAATACTTACTACTCTGCACCAAACTCCAGAAAATGATTCGGACAGAAGAATTCCAAGTTCTTAGATACTACTGGAAAGCCAACACCACCTAAAAAGAAAGCCCATAATACGATTCATGACATCACCGCACTTAGGCCAAGACATGGCACGCAATTATTTAGATTGTTCGTAATTTATTGACGTAAATTAACATTTTTACTTGATTATTTACGTTCTGAACGATTACCAAAACATTTGACATTTATTTTTGATAACTATTTGTTAAAATAATCATCATTCTTCAACAAACAACCAATATGTAAATAAAGAAAAATTACATATAAATAATGCCAGAACCGCAAAGAAACACAACATGAATCTTGATAGCCTATACAATGTTATTAAATTTAGACTTTGTAGCTGCCAGTATAACCACACACTATTCAAGAGGAAAATTAGGAAACCAACTACAGTTTTTATAATACAAACGAAGTTTTAGAATATTCTATATACAAATGTTAAGTTAAATTTTGTGCTGTATTAGGCCTAATTAATGTACATGTTTAACTATAAGTTATTGACCTGTAGCATAGAATCTATGAAAAATATCACTGAAGAAATAACGTAATAATAATAATAATAATAATAATAATAATAATAATAATAGGGCTAATTATATTTAGAAGCAGTGGGTAGGCCTAATCTAAAGCAGTGGTAGGTTGTTGTTTAATCAACTGCTAGAAGACAGGTCTGAACCCTGCAAGTGAAATCAAGAAGGCACCACTTATGAGGCAACTAGATCAGGAGATAATGGTGTAGGATGGCCAGATTCTTTCCCTCTCCATTGCATATATCACCAACTAGCTACATTTTACACTAAACGACATTTCATACAAGTTGAGAGGATGCAAAGGCATTTCTTTCCCCTTCTACTTGCCCTGAGTCAGTCAGTAACAGACCAGTAGCTGTTATATCTTATACCTACACCCCCAAGTTGTACATACAAGAAAATAAAATATTAAATAAAGTACGTAAGTGGATATAAAATACTGACACAGGTGTTTGACAATTACATATTTGAGTATATTTTAGTGCTGTTCTTACAATATTTTCAGCTAATAATTAAATTAAGGAATGTTAGTTTGTATTATGAAGTCAGTGGGGAGTGACACAGTGCAGATTGTCACGTTGTGTTTGCCGTAGAGTAGCAACTAGCAGTGAAGAAAATGTTTATCTTCTGCTGTCAGTAGCTTTTTAATGTGCCAGTTGATATAAACAGCTATAAAATGAAATACAAACGCTTAGTATAGATTTTCGAAATATAGATTACTGGTAAACATTTTCAATAATAAGAATTTTCACTATGTTCAAAGTCAGTGGAATGTTAGTAAGCTAGACAGTAGCATCTTCCTCTTCATGGATGGTAAAGAGTGTGAGTAGAGGGGAAATCCTATCAACCAAACTGAAATGGGGATTAATCAGACTTCAGATGCATGCACACATTTGCTCTTCCTCTGACACATTGTCAAGTAAGATATACTGCCTGATAATAGATGTACAGATCAGCCAGAACCTCAGTCAGAGGGAAGGTAGGTTATTAAACATTTTTTATCCTTAAAGTGCCTTGAAACAACTTTGGCACTTTACCATAACTAAGAAAATAGCAGTTTTCATAGTCCTACATAAGTCAACATAGCACCTACACACAACGAAATGAAAACTGTATAATTACCTTTGTAATAAAATATAGTTGGCCTACATGGCATAGAAGTCAGCGTAGGAGTTCAAAATGCCATTAACTAACTATAAATACGCAAGATAATGAAATTTGATAGCTGACCATCAATTTGAATTCCACAAATTTCTTATGCTTATGTACAGATAAAGCTAACCTCAACTAAGGAGAGAACAGGGTATGTCAGAAACCTGTAGGTGTACTGCCCTTCAAGATAATGTCTCAGGTTTGATAATGCTAGTGCACTAGTGCACGAGATATTAGTTATGATATGATTTGTTTGTGGCCTGGTTCTCTAGTGGGTAATTACAAGGCATATTAACTTGATATTCATCCAATATTTTCTTTGAATAGGCTTACAACTAATATCAACTATTTTCATACACAATACATTATTTACATTATATTATAATTACCACGTGTTCTTTAATATAGCCTTGTGTGACATAATCATGACGGAGCCACATTTAAATAAAAAAATTTACCATAAAGTAATATCTTATTTAAACATGCCATAAGAACAAAAAACACTAACCCCATATGTTACAGGTACCCTGAATCTGAGTCATATTCTAAATTACCGTTATCTTCCTATGTTGTTTAGAATATCATCAATTTTGGAAGAAGGACATTCTCCTCCAATTGTGTTTAGTTATTTCTTCAACTAAAAGTAAATAAACAAATACTGAATTAGAATAATTCATTCTTTGAAATCCAATAATTCATAATAGTCGGGCATAGACCTAACCTAAAAATATTATCTATAATATTATAACAACACTTGTACTTACGTTTTGAACGTCTTTTTTTCTTCTATAGTCGAATTACTCGCACACTTCCTTATATCAGCTTCCATTTCCAGTATTTCTTACTTTTATTACTACAGAACGGAAAACAAACAATTTATATTGTAGTTTAGATCCACCATTAACCTCTAATAACAAACGTAAACATGCAGAATCGAGCATGACAGCTATGAAACTGTGCATGTGCAATACGATTTCCAGCATCATGTAACATTTTTTAAAGATGATCCACTGACCAATGTAGTCATTGAATATTCGGCCACTATGAATACCATAAAGTTGAAGAATTTAAGCAACATTATGAGGTCGAAATTTCAAATAGATTTGCTACTTTAGGAAATTCCGACGAAGTGAGGAGTTAGATATCAGTAGCATGTAGGGAAAGTATCGGCGATGTCAAAATTGCAACTGAGCAGAGCATAGGCTATTATGAAACTAAGAAAAAGAGCCCTTAGTTTGATGAAGATTGTTGCTTGATAGTAGAAAGAAGAAAAAACAAGCGAAATTGAAATTCTTACAGGATCCAGTCCAGGTGAACAGAGATAATTATTTCAATGAAAGACAGGAAGCAAGTCCTACACTTAGGAACAGAAAGAGAGATTACCTGAAGGAAAAACTGAATGAGGTAGAAACAAATACAGTAAAAACATTAGAAATTTATATAAAGGCATAAAGGAATTTAAGAACGGATATCAGGCAATGGTAAACGTGATCAAGGGAGCTTGCTGACACTCATTCCATCCTGAACAGATGGAAAAATCATTTTGGGCAACTACTAAATGTACATAGGCCAAATGGAAATAATTGGGATAATATTCAAATATAAAATGCTGAGCTATTTATACTCGAATCCACACTTTCTCAAGTTGAAATTATGATAGAAAATCTGAAAAAGTACAAGTCTCCAGTATCGATCAAATTCCAGCAGAATTAAAACAAGAGGGTGGAAATGCATTATCTAGTGAAATTTATAAGCTTATACATGCTATTTGGGAAAAGAAAATTGTACCAGAACAATTGAAGGAGTCCATAATTGTACCTATCTTTAAGAAGGGAAAAAAGACTGCAGTAACTTTCGAGGAATATCACTTTTATTGACGTCATACAAAATTTTGTCGTTTTAGGCGTAATAGATTGCCTATTGATCAGATTTTTTGTATTACACAGATATTGTAGAAGAAATGGGAGTATAAGGGCACAGTACATCAGTATTCATAGATTTCAAAAAGGCATATGACTCTGTTAAGGCTTACTGAATTTGGTATTCCTAAGAAACTAGTTTGATTAATTAAAATGTGTTCATGAAACATACAGCAGAGTCCGTATAGGCCAGTTGTGTGTAATGCTTTTCCAATTCCTTTTAGCTAAAGCAAGGAGATGCACTATCACCTTTACTTTTTAACTTTGCTATAGAATATATCATGAAGAAAGTCCAAGAAAACAGAGAGGGTTTGAAATTGAACGGGTTATCAGCTGCTTGTTTGGATGACTTGAATATGTTATGAGAAAATCCATAAATGACTAGGAAAAACACAGGAATTTTACTTGACGCAAGTAACTGAAGAGATAGATTTGGAAGTAAGCCCAGAAAAGACAAAGAATATGATTATGTCTCAAGACCAGCTTAGTACGAAATGGAAAATTTATCCTTTGGAAGGGTGGAAAAATTCAAGTATCTTGGAGTGACAGTAATATAAATGACACTCAGGAGGAAATAAACTTAGAATAAATATGGGAAATACCTGTTATTATTCGATTGAGAAGATTTTATCATCAGTCTGCTCTCGAAAAAGCTGAAAGAATTTATAAAACAGTTACATTACCGGTTGTTTTCTATGGTTGTGAAATTTGGACTCTCACTTTGAGAGAGGGTCATTTTGACTGGGTGTGCAATAAAATCATTATACTTTGATGCTATTAACTTTTTGGATATATTTTTATATCAAATATGTTTTATTGTATGGATTGGGTTAAACAAGGTTCGTCTATGCTTATCTTTGAAACAGAATAACTAAAAGTTATTTGTACACATTATTTAATAAGTTTAAATGTTTTCGACTCTACAGAGTCATCATCAGAAGTTATGCCATAGAATACATAGGAGTTTGAATGTGCATTTATGTGATCTACTTTAGTATATAACACTATTAAGACTAAACAAGTTGCAGACATTACTTATATAAAATACAATTATAAAATCTTATGTGATTACTTTACTTTACTTACTGGCTTTTAAGGAACCCTGAGGTTCATTGCCGCCCTCACATAAGCCCGCCATTGGTCCCTATCCTGAGCAAGATTAATCCATTCTCTATCATCATATCCCACCTCCCTCAAATCCATTTTAATATTTTCCCATCTACGTCTCGGCCTCCCTAAAGGTCTTTTTCCCTCTGGCCTCCCAACTAACACTCTATATGCATTTCTGGATTCGCCCATACATGCTACATGCCCTGCCCATCCTAATTATGTCAGGGGAAGAATACAATGCATGCAGTTCTGTGTTGTGTAACTTTCTCCATTCTCCTGTAACTTTATCCCTCTTAGCCCCAAATATTTTCCTAAGCACCTTATTCTCAAACACCCTTAACCTATATTCCTCTGTCAAAGTGAGAGTCCAAGTTCCACAACCTTAAAATTTAAAATTTAAAAGTCAATGGAATGCTTGTGTAAGCTGTTACATCAGTATAATGTTAAAACGAGGGTGGATTACAACTTGTTGAACAGTCTGTGATAAGGGGATCACATAATTCCAGTGCAGTGTCTTGTGCGTAGAATAAACACAAAAATTGAGGATCACAGTGAAAGTTCCGATTGGCAGCTAGACAGCAACTTATCACAGACTGTCACCTAAAAACTCCTTCTGTAAATTAGTTAATCTAGCACTCGAAATTGGTCTTATTTTTGATACTTAAAGAACTTTTAACAGACACTTTATACATGTAACTTAATTTGGTGGCAACCAGTTCACACTGCCATAAAACTCGTTAAAATATGCCGTATAAGCACTAAAATACTGAAATATTATGCATATATCAAAATCACGAAAATATGCAGTTACATGCACCGTAAAATCATGTTCAAATAACTGAAAATTCTATAATTTGTGTACATAATGTACAAGCATACATTTTTAACCTCTAAGAAAAAACATGCAAATGCATGGACTTTCAGGCCCTATTCATAATGGATAAAAATATTTTTATGCTCAACCATGCCGAAATGTAGTAACTACACACCTGGTAGCAGTCCTTTAATGCATGTCATTAAAGTACACCTACTCATTAAAGTACAGGTGTTTTCTGCCAATGACAAGTCAGCTTTGTACCGTTATAAAACCGCAAGTATCAATTATTCTTGGATATGCAATCGAAAGAAAATTAGCGAAAAGTCACGGAGGCTGGAAATCCAATACTGTCGCAGAAGGTTATGTTCTGTTACTATAATAATTAGCGTTAATTGTAAATAATATTCAAATAAATTCAATTTGTCATCTCTTTTTTCAATGTCGAATTCAATAATCAAGGTTATACCAAGTTTAACGGGATTACATCAAGGTCAGTTACATTATTGTTCCTCGGAAAAAATCAATACTTTCGCGTCTGCGCACATCTCACAATTCACGACCTAGAACAAGGTCACTTCCGATCTTGTCAGATACAAATAAAATGTATACATCTGAATAATTTCAAGTTAGAAATATGGTAGAGCCTATAATGGTAATTAAGAAGCTCGTATGAAAATTATGAAACTCGCTTGCGCTCGTTTCATAAACATCCATACTCGCTTCTTAATTACTATCATTATAGGCTCGTTGTTTAATGTACTATTAAGCCATTCATCTCGCCACGCATCTCACCAAGCACAATGCTGTTCAGCAGGAATCAAACTAGTTTGATTTTTCAGGATGCAGCTGCCTGAAACTAGCATTGTAATTGGTTGGTTGTTGCAAGACATGTAATTATTCTCTCTAGGGCTCTATAAAGACTTCAAGAAGCAGACGAGAGTGATCTTTACAGTCCTGTTAAACATCATGTCGTAGCTC
The DNA here is from genome assembly GCF_040183065.1 of Periplaneta americana. Classification (NCBI taxonomy): domain Eukaryota; kingdom Metazoa; phylum Arthropoda; class Insecta; order Blattodea; family Blattidae; genus Periplaneta; species Periplaneta americana. Next base: position 27,418,007 of record NC_091133.1, on the reverse strand, counting down.
TTATGATAGTCAATCACCCTGTAATTTTTAGGATTCTAAGAAAAGCATAGAAAACAATTAGAAATCATTATGTTTTCTAATGCCAGGCGTTTGACAATAAAGTCATTTGACCTCTTGCACTCCAATATTTTTCAAAGATATTATGGTCAGCCAATGAAGCTCAGATTTTGAGGTGTTGTGAATCTTATTGGAGTGTTTAAATGGCAAGTTGTAGCCGATTTAAGTGAACACCATTTTTTAACATTTTGGTGGCTACTTCATTCACACACAACCCCCAGAGTGTCTGGAGGACCACACCTGCTGTTGGTTGACGGGTCCATTGGACCTAGCTGGGAGGTCATGTTGATCACCAGCTTTCCCTCCGTAAGCCACTGGAGGACGATTTTAGTGCCATAGCAGGTCAGCGCTAGGAACAGAAAAGTAGAAAGAGGAGGAAGGAAAGTGAAATGAGCCCTTAGGCCTCGAATGCTCTAATGCCGTCGGGGTCGAAGAAAGTAAGAGTTCAGTCAGAGGACTGGATAGGAGGACTGATTTCAAGTCTGTTTTCAAAATGTTTCCATTGCTTAAGGTTTTCGCGTTAATCGAAAGTTTCGAAATTTAAGGATGCACTAGAAGGAATGGTGAACAGGAGGAAAGTTCAGGGCAGAAATAGATATCAAATGATAGACAACATTAAGGTTTTTTAATTGTATGCGGAGACCAAAAGGAAGGCGAAAAATAGCAAATTAGAAAATGCTGATTTTGTAGTGAAAGGCCTGCCCTTGGACAGAAAACTATGAAAATGAAAAGTGGAATATTTTTGCTGATAATAAATAATACAATTTAATCACAGTACATTATTCCTGTTAGGTAGAATTGTTACCTGAGAGATAATACCAAGCTCTCCTCAGCAGTAAATGGTTGCTTATGTATGTGGATTTTAGATTCTGCAAGGGTTGAGATATAATATTGAAAGTTGACTGAAGCATCAGCATCATTAGATATTCGTACGATTTACCTGGAAAGTCTTTAACTGCTGATACAAGTGATACAGTTCCCCAAGTCTGGGATGTTTCTTACAGTCTATATATTAATGTTTATCACGTTGTGTTCACTGAAAGGAACTCACTGGTTGATTGAATTTTTAGCACCATATTAAATGGCGAGAAATGTGGTGAGGTGAACTGCTTCACTTTGTTCTCCAGAGGTGAGGTGCGGAGTGACAAGATGAATGACTCCAACACGTTTTTACCCTTAGTCATGACAGTTCATCATGAAACTCACTGATAAAAATTGTATGGGATTCGTGAAACTCACTGAACACGTTTCATGGTGATAGGTTGCATGTGATCAACAAGAATAGTTCACTACAATGTACTGCTCGCAATTAAGTGAAAGAGACTTATTGCAAGCTGAGTTAACCAATCCTCTACAACAAAGCCATGGAATGGCAAGAGATTATTGAACTCCAGGAAAAACAGTGTGCGATACATTTTTTACCTGGTCAGAAAGACCGTGTGGCATGACTGATGGGAATTATTTATTGACCATAACAGATAATTCTGTAGGATCAAAAAATTAATAATCGATACATGATGGAAGTTAATTGACCAAAAGTTACTTATGGTGCAGTTGTAATAACTAATACAGTATAAGTTGTGATTTCTTACACATTACTAAAACAGAATAATATAGGGAGTTAAGATTCAAACAAAAATGTGACCTTCAAGTGCTGAAACCCCATTCCTTTCATTAGAACTTAAATAATATTAATGAGATTTAAAAAATTTTCTATTTCCAACTCCTGAAATGTAGATCTTGTGCCTGATATAATAGATTTTAAGCAAGTTTGTTCATTGCAATGAAACTAATCAACTATTGTTAATATTCACAGATTTACCATAAGTTAAAACACACATATTTAACTTATATAGCAATAAAAACTATTAAATGACTTTGGTAAAGAAAGAACCTTTCACTGTCTCATAAATTTACTCTTCTGTTTCCACTAAGCAAACTGGTTCACTATATCAGATGGATCCTTAAGTAATTTTTCACTTAATTGTCTTTAATTGAAAGAAATGCAAGATTTGAAAGCTTCTTTGTTGCCATTGTTACTCTTAAATGGGATTTTACTTTTTTCATGACAGAGAAACTCCGCTCAGTAGAAGCAGATGATACAGGAAGAGTAAGCATAAATTTGAAAAATAAGAACACCTGTGGAAAAGCAACTTCCATTTTCTGAAGTTCAGAAGATAAGAATGAAAAAAGTGTTTGAATATTTCCCTGTAAATACATTCTTGGCTAAACTGATTTCAGTCTGTAGCACCTTGCTGTCTGTAAAGATTAGGTTTTACTTTCTACTGAAAGTGAGAATATATTCTGAGTTTAAGAAGGCTTCACTTTTTGGATTACAGGCATACAAAATCATTTTCAGTAAATCTATGTTATAATTCTCCTACCATGTTTTTTAATATTTAAAAAAGATTTCTTTTACATTTTTCTTTGATAGTGTGACATTTTTGTCTTTTTCTCCCCTTAGATTGGCAAGGATAAAACGTAGTCTGAAATGTTTCTTGGATTCTTGGATTACTTGAAGTACTAGATTGTTTATCAACTTTCATGCCTAACGACTGAGCAGAGTCACATGTAACCACCCACAGTTAAAATAATCACCATTTCGTTTTTCTTGCAACAATTGTGTGAGGCCATTGATCAATCTATGTGCATTCCCAAAGTTAACATGTTTTTGTTGTAAAAATATTGAGGCTCGATTGGCAAGCTCAAGAATATCATAAAATAGTTGTAACACAAAGATCACCTTCACTTCACAAAACTGATTCAATTGTAATATTTGATCAAGATATCATTTCAATAGATTCACTTTCCTTTGCAGTTGACTATTGATGATAGGATAGTTATGGTCCAGCAACATGTTTAGTCAACATATATAAATTTTAATTCTAATAAAAAAAGTGTTTACAATTATATTTTATGCATATTTTAATTACTGTTTCAACATTAAGATCAGAAGAAACTACAGTTCAAAAGTATTGGAAAGCACGACTGCTCATGGCTTCATTGCCAGATGCAAGGTACTAGACAACAACAACAATTACTGTTTCAATAAACCTTTTGCTTCTGCTGCCTCTTGTTAGCTGACCCTGAAAAATATTTAAGTGCTGTTTTAACTGAAGCAGAATGTTTCTGAAAATAATTACTGCTCTATATTTACACAGCCATTGCATGTAATTTTGGAGAGGTATCTCTAAAACATGTTCTCTGGATAAAGATCAACCTGTATTTCAACAGACTTTTGGTGTCTCACAGTAGAAACAGATTGAAAAGCAAAAATAGCTTCTAGTAAACCAAAAGTGTCCCCTACAATGTCAATTGTCTTTGAAATGTTCTTTAAGCAATTTGCATAACAATACATGGGTTATTGACATTTTGTCGAAATATACTTTGCACACCAATTTTATTCCCTGATATGACTGCTGCTCCATCATATGCTTGTCCAATGCACTTAAATGGATCGAAGTCCATTGAAACAAGGTGTTCTAAAGCTGAATTAACAATGCTTTCTGCATTCGGTTCAGACAAATGTATGAAACCAATGAAATGCTTCTCTGCAGAATTTTGTCCTACAGATCTCACGCATATGACCATGTTCCATGTTACTAACATTTCTTTCTTCATCCAGTATTAAGAAGAAATAATCTTGTTGTATTGTTTCGCCTCTCCTACAACATGTTGAACAATTATAATAGCTGAGATATCAAGGAACTTAGTTTGAGAATGGAAGAGTGGAACAGAGAAAAATTCTCTCCAGCACTGGGATTTGAACCCGGGTTTTCAGCTCTATATGCTAACGCTCTATCCACTAAGCCACACTGGATTCCTATCCCGATGTTGGATCGAATCCTCTCAGTTTAAGTTCCACCTCTTGGGTTCCCTCTAGTGGCCTACCCTCATGCACTGCGTCGTAGATGTATGACAGATTGAATGAAATGGTGGCAAAAAAAACTATCTTTTTGCTCAGAGTATGCAATGAATTTATACCTATCAAACCATTTACAGTTAAAACTTCTGTTCTTATTATAGGGACAATGTTTGTTTGTAAACTGACATGTGGTTGGCATGGACCATCGTAGATGATGCACTGATATCAGATGGTTTGTCTATATTAGAAACATTTGCACTCACATTTACGTGACAGAGTTGAAAGATATTGATGCATTTATACCACATGGAGGTTTGTGTACATAGAAACATTTGAACTTGTATTTAAGTCACAGAATTGGAGGGGGAGAGAGTTTTAAGACATTTCAGTTCACTGGGTTCACATACACTTTCATTGCACTTACGCTTATCATGGGAAAGAAACTTCAAAATATTACATTATTTAGACATAACACAACTAATACAAGAACACTGCTAGCATTAGCGACTAATCATTTGCTACTGAAAACTTGCAAAACGACAAATCCTTTCTGTGACTGTTGGAATAACCGACAGTCGATGCTGTCAGATTACCATATTTTGAATGCAGACAGCATTGTTGATTGTATAGAACTATATCTAAAAAGGTTGATTGTGTTGTGCATGTACTGGCATGTTAAAAATATTACTTTAAACTTTATTTCATTTGTTGTATTTTTTAAAATAATACACTATGTTGAAAATAGCGTAATATATAGAATAAGTAAAACTTTAAAACCGGGCTAGAACCGCCTCTGGCTACCTCTACAAGAGAATCCCTGGTCCTCATATTCGAGTGTTGGAGCATGGAATTATGATTTAAGAAATTCTTGTGGTACGGTTTTTCTAATACATAAGAAGTTTAAATTAGGACTTATAAATGAGGGTATTTTTTGCTTTGGTTAAAAAGAAAAAAATTTAATATTGCAAGCATGTGTGTTCTTGCTCGAGCTAGTGATAGAGAGGGGGTCATTAAAAATACATTTTATGACAAATTAGATAGGTGTAAAGCAGCTGATACCCAACATAATGATATCAAATATAGGCTGCATGAAACATCTAGTGATAAATGATAATGGAGAAGAATCAATGATTTTGCAATAACTCAATTACTTGTAATTAAGTGCTATTCTATTCTTTCACGAGAATAACCACTTACAAATGTGGAGCTCCCTAAATGGTTCTGTTAACCAAATTGTTCATGTTATGCAGGGTTGGCATGTTTAAAACGAAACTTTTTAAACAGTGTTGAAAATTGTTTAAAAATATCTGTTGATTAAAACGTTTTAAACAATGTTTAAAACTATATACCCTATTGATATTAATTTTTAAGCTAACAGAATTCTCTGTTATGTTTATTATTTATTTCTCTGTTAATAATAAACAGTGTTCAAAACTACATAATCAAACCATGTCACTTTTTTTTTTCCTCCATACAAGTTTTTTTTATCTCGGTTTTTATGTTGTTTTATTTTATCCTACTTTACAATCTAAAATCATGTTTGCCTTCTATTCATGACTTTATAAAATGTACAGTTATGAATTTACAGTGGTGCTCTTGACTGTATGGAGCAAAACATTAACTTTTTTTTTCAAACAAACATTATATTAATAAGGAATTTTTGTAGGATATACAATGTAAACAATCTGAATGCTGATATCTGCATGTAGGCCTACCATCTGAAGCAGGTTTTGTTATATTTATAAGAAATCCACTGAAAAGGAATTTTAAGATTTTTAAATTATAAAATATTCTAGTCTTGTTTATTTTTTTACAAACTTAGCTTAAAGTTTCAAAATGAAAAACTGAGCTATAAAATAAAATTTTCAAAGTACACCACAGGGTACCAATTTTTTCTGTTGCACCACCGAGTCATTAAACCACCAAACACCATTTCTACTTCAGGAAATGTTTTGATTGTTGAGTGCACGGAGAAGACATGCAAGTTTGGCAGCCTTCTCTGTGGTACAAGTAATCATTCGATCATGATCACTTGCTCACTAGTAAATACTCAAGTGACATAAGAAAGTAGAAATCCAGATATTCAGTTTGATTGAGAATGTGTCTCTGTGTTTCTTTTGTGTAGTCTGAGTAGTAAATGATAAATCCAAAGTTACAGGTGTTTTAAGTATGCTGTCTAAATATTTACAGAAGTGAAATTCTGATGATGATTAAAAAAAGTGTTTATTTAAAGAGATGGAAAGATGTGTATATTTAGCTTGTGCCCACGTGGAATAATCCCTCTTAAGCTCACAATGAACCATAAATGGTCAAACAGCAGGAACAGGTGCCCCATTGTTTTAGAAATCAGATTTATTACGTTGTGCCAATTCAAAACTGGATTGTCAAGCTTTTTTGATTTTTCACTATTAATAGATGACAAATCATGACTGTCTAGCAAGTCATCTCTACAGAATAGGTATCTCAGCTTCACCAATATGTGTCCTGTGTAACGATCCAGCAGAAATGAATGAAGATCACTTGAAGACCTGTGAAGCATTAAGATCAGAAGAAACTACAGTTCAAAAGTATTGGAAAGCACGACTGCTAATGGCTTCATTGCCAGATGCAAGGCATTAGACAACAACAACAACTATTAATAGATGATAGATCTTCAGAGCCTAACCTAACCTTATTTAATTTAATAAACAGCGCGATAAATTTAAAATGTCTAAAATGCTGGTTTCCCGAATTTTTTCTAAAAAAATTGAAATTTCGCTAATTTTTACAATACCCGTCTGACAATCCTATGTATAAAACATATTTCATATTAAAAGAATGTTGACGTTATCATTTTCAACAGTTAAAATATTAATCAACTCAAAATGTCAAATCATGGAAGATGGGAGAATCTTAGTGTACAAAATATAATTTCTGAGTATCCAAAGAAAAGTGCAGTTGCATCCTTTTGATTACTCACACGGTATGACTATTTGTTAAAATATTTGAAAAAAAAATTGGAAATTTTTCTCCACCACTTTGTCCATTGTGCAGTCTTAAGAAAGAAATTGATCAGAATCATCTTCAGTGATGTCCAGCCTTTTTCTCTAAACCGACTGTGTGTGAGAAATGTAGGAGAAGAAGAGAAGTTAATGATTTTATTGCCAAGAACTCAGCATTAATTAACGACAATATCGGCAACCCATTTTAAAAAATGCACTATTTCATGGTACTGTTTAAAAATGGTATAAAAACGGTTTAAAAGAAAAAAAAATGTTTTTTTTTTATTTTTTTAAATAAGACTGTTTTTTTTTTTTCCAACCCTGATGTTATGCAACAGCTATTTTGGGCATATGAAGCTGTAGGTAGGAGGTTTGTTTTTCAGATCATTTGATTTTAATTAAATACAGACCAGGGTTATCGTTTCAAAAAACCTATTGACATAATCACTCTATCTATGATATTTATGGACAAAGATAATGAAACTATAAAGGAATATAAAATAGTTACAGAGGAACAAATGTATAAAAATATAAATAATAGTAAAAACCGAGGTTAATAATATCTAAAAATTGACGTAATATGGAAGATTGTATACATCCTGAGAACCAAAAACCAATAGTTTAATCTAGGATGCTCTTGAAGGACTCGGAAAGTGTACTGGTAATTCCTTTATGATAAATCTGTGGTGTTATGGCATAAGCTGATATGTACAGTTTCTCTAAAAAAGAATGAGACTATTGAATATTCCTAAGTCTCAGAGTAAGACACTGCGCATGATCGGAGACCAGAGCACTGATACACAAAATAACGAATATTGAGTTACTTAAATGCAGGCTATTTGGTTTGTTACTAGCATCGTTTCGAAATTCACTTCAAAAACTGCAACAAATATGGTAATATGACGTAAATAATAGATAAATATATATACATAAATTGTGTAGTTAAATCGACATTGGACCTTCATGACTAGATCAAATGTTTATTTGGCCATTATTCAGTCTATCATTCAATATGGTACCGGTATAATTGTTTGAGATGGAAGTACAAAAATTAATCTTAGTCCGTTAAATTTACTACAAAAACGAATAATTAAAATTTGTTTGAAGAAACATTTCGATTATCCAACTAAATTAATTTATTCTGAATTTAATGTATTTAATATTGAACAAATTTATAAGTATATGCTGTTAAAATTTTATCATAAAAATCGTAATAAGTTTATATTACAGACACATTATTATGACACAAGACGAAATATTAATTCAACATTAGTAGAATCTAAATGTCTCACATCTGCTGGTTTAAAGCATAGCATTAATTTTGGCCCTGGGTTGTACAATACTTTAGCTAAATTACACCCAGAACTTCTAACATGTAACCCACTAACATATAACAAGAAAATTAGAAACGTGTTAATATCTTCAATTTGATTAAATAAATTTATAGCCTATGTGTATGAATTAATCAACCTATATTATATTTGTATTCTATAATTTTGAAATATATATATATATATTTATATATATATATATATATATATATATATATTTATATATATATATATATATATATATATATATATATATATATATATATAAATTGTCCTACTTTTCACGTGCGATATTATTCTTCTCAGGGGCGTATTTTGCGGGCTACCGGCGGTAACCCAAGGAAATTACAAAAGAAAAAGTTTATAATATAACATAATGTAATAATTTTGTATTATTAGTTTTACCATAGTAATTAAAATTAAAGTAATTGTTAGATATATTTTGTGTAATAATAGGGTCAGCGGTAGCCCAAACCCTTTAACCAGTATACGCCACTGATTCTTCTTTAGTGTTAATATTATATTATATAATTCCATTGCCGCTGAAATTTAAATTTTAGTTCCTAGTTCATTTTATTTATTTATTTTATTTTCTATATTTCTCTTATATTAATATTGTATTATATAATTTCTGTAACTGTAATTTTAATTTTATTTCCTATTTTATTTTATTTTATTTTATATTCTCTTCTCTTATAGGCCTATTAATACAGGGTTGGGCAGATAAAACCGGCCCGTCTCATCTCATTTGATTTGAAAGAACTATTCTTATTCACAAAACAACTCTTAACATTACAACAACAAACAGAACAGTTTATAAATCATTTGTAAGTTATATCATGTAACAAGGAACACTGTAACTAAACATGCAGAAGAAAGGATAGCTAACATAATTTCAAATCAAAAGAAATGAAATGGGCCGGTTTTATCTGCCCAACTCTGTATTATATCTGAACTGCGACCGAACATGAGCGCTGCTCATTCGGTCTCAAATTTTGTTAATACTACTGTGTCTCCTTTTTGTAATTATATTCTTTATTCTGTATATTTAAATTTAAATAAATAAAAATAAAAATCGACACTCCGCAAAGAAAGGAAAGCTTTCGTGTCGTTCCAATAGCTCAGACGCTAAGACTTCTGTGTGTTGTGTAGAAGAATGTGAGTTCGATTCTTAGTCTACACAACGATTTTTTTTTTTTGTTTAAATAACATTGAAATAGCTAAATAATGTTGAAATAGAGTTTTACAAAGTCCTGAGATTAAGTGTTAATGATTGCAAACAATACAAAATTACAAATTGTAATATTATAAACATTAATCTAATGAATGCATTTACACTAACTAACAACTAGCTAACTAACAATTAGAATGAAATTAAAAAAATATTTCTAAGCCACACAGACAAAATTTTCCAAAGACTTAGAGGCCTTAGGTCTATGTCATTTGTTGAGTAATTATTACAATATTTTACTAGTAGCTTTCTCATATGTGTAAGAAATGCACTCGCACAGAACAATTTTTGTTAAAAGCGTGGCTTTGGACTATTTCATTGTCACCCCTTCAGTTGATTTTAACTATTTTATCTACGTGTTTGCAGTAGTGTTTAATTTAATGTGCATTCAACTTTATTCATGTTATGATTGAATGAAAAGGCACTGTTGTAGTTATTGACTAATTAGATAGTATTATTACTAATTATTAAATGCATCTGTTAGATAATGGATTGCAGTATCTTTTGCAAAATCTTGAATGTTTAAGTTGTCAATACTATTAAATACTATAAGGTGTTAAAAACAGGAGACGTTTTGGTTATACAGTGGAATCGACACGCTACTGTACTTGTATGAGCTAGTGAGACAAGACAGTGACATTAACAGCAGTACAGAATTTAGATCCCACAGCAGACATTTGTCATTCAGTACAGAGAAGCAATGATATTTTGTGACATGGGCTATGTTGCGAAATCATGGCCTTAAGTGGCTGTCTTCTTCGTGATCCTTCTTCTGGTTCTTGTCCTTGTTGTGGTCCTTGTAACAATTCTTATTGTATTTGTCATGGTACTTATCGTGGTTTTGGTCCTTATCGTGGTTCTTTCGTATTCCTAGTCATGAACTATATCGTAGTCATTATTGTAATCCTTGTTGTGGTGCTTTCCATTGTCCATGTTGTCATCATTATCGTAGTCCTTGTCGTTTTTCTCGTGATTCTTATCGTCATCTTGTTGTCCTTGTTGTAGTCCTAATCATAGTCCTTGTTGTCTTTGTAATGGTTCTAATCGTGACCTTGGTGCTTGTTGTAATGCTTGTCATGGTCCTTGATGTGTGCATGTCGTAGTCCTGATTGTTATCCATATCGCGATGCGTGTCCTGGTCCTTACTGCACTTGTTATTCTTGTCTTTGTATTCGTCCATTTCGTGGTCCTATAATGGTCGTTGTTTCTTTGTCATAATGTCATGGTCATTATTGTTGTCTAAGCCATGGTGGCTTATTGCGATCATTGTCATGGTGCATGTCATGGTCCATGTCATTTATCGTGGTCCTTGTCCTTATCGAGATTCTTATATTGGTCCTTGATGTCTTTGCCATGGTCTTTATCGTGGTCACTGTTGTCTCTGTTGTGGTTATTCTCTGCTTTATTGGGGTCCTTATCACAGTGCTTGTTTCCATTGTAATGGCCTTTTTTCGATCTTGTTTTTGTCATGGTCCTTATCGTGGTCCATGTCTTGATTGTTATAGTTGTCTCTGGCTTTGTCCATTTTGCGTCCTTATATTGGTCCTAGTTTTCTCTAGCGTGGTCCTTACCGTGATAACTGTTGCCTTTGTCATATTTTTTATCATGAACATTGTTGTCTTTGTCGTGGTCCTAGTTTCATTGTAATGGCCCTTATTGTTTTTTCTGTTTTTGTCATGGTTCTTATCGTGGTCCATGTCGCGATTATTATCGTGGTTCTTGTCTTCGTCCATGTGACACCTCTTACATTGGTCCTTGTCTCTGGCATAGTTCTTATCGTGATCCTCATTCTTTTTGTCATGTTTTTAATCGTGATCATTGTTGCCTTTGTCGTGATCTTTGTTATTGTAATAGTCCTTATCATACTCCTTATTTTTGTCATGATCTTGGTCCTTATTGTAGTCCTTGTCATAGTCAGTGTCGCAATCCTTAAAGTGGTTCATGTTATGGTTCTTATCCTGAATCTTGTGGTGCATGTCGTGGACCATGTCGTGATCCTTATCGTAGTCCTCGTCCTAATCCTTATCGTGATTCTTATAGTGGTCCGTATGCTCCTTCGCGAAGTCCTTATTGCTGTTTTGGTCTTTATGAACCTTATCATAGTGTTTGTCATGGTTTTTATCGTGATACTTATCATAGTGTTTGTCGTGACCCATGTCGTTATTCTTATCGTGGTCCTTGTCTTTGTTTTGTTGTCATGGGTCTTAACATCGTCTTGTCTTTGACGAAGTCCTTATGGTGATTATTCCGTGGTCCATGTCATGGTCCTTATCATGATCGTTGCTGTAGATCTTGTAATGATCCTTGTTGTCTTTGCCACAGTGCTTATCATGGTCACTGTTGTCTTTGTCACGTTTCTTATCGCAATCCTTGTCTTTGTTGTGGTCCTTATCATGGTCCTTATTATGGTATTTGTTGTCTTTGTTATGATCCTTATCATGGTCTTGGTCCTTATTGTCGTTCATGTCGTAATTCTTAACATGAACCTTGTCCTTATCAGGATCTAATTCGTAATTATCGTGGCCCTTGTCTTTATCCATATCGCGTTTCTTATATTGGTTCTTGTTTGCTTGTTATGGTCCTTATTGTGATCCTTATTATTTTGTCGTGGTCCTTGTTGTCTTTGACATGTCCCTTATCGTGGTCTATGTTGTCCTTACTGTGGTCATTGTTGGCATTGTAATAGTCCTTATCGTCGTCCTTGCTGCTTTTGTCATGGTCCTTAATAAGTATTTGTTGTCTTTGTCATAGTTATTATCTTGGTAAATTTCGAAGTCCCTATCGTGGTCCATGTCGTGGTATTTATTGTAATCCTTGTCGTGGTGTTTGTCGTGTTTCTTGTCGTATATTATCATGGTCCTGATTTTGGTCCTTATCGCGGTCCTTGTTGTTTCCTAATAGTCCTTTTCATGGTCCTGGTCCTTTTAATCCTTATGGTGGTCTATGTCGTGGCATAATACTTGTCGTGGTGTTTGTCGTGTTTCTTGTATGTAACCATGGTCCTGATCTTTGTCCTTGTCATGGCCCTTATTGTCTTTGTCGTGGGCCTTACAATGTTCCTTGCTGTCTTTGCCATATGTCTACATTTGTCATTTCAAAATTAATATTGTTTTTGCACTTTGGTGAATGACTTACATGTTACATGGCATATTTCAGCCTTTCATTAAAGGTAAACGATCAAGGACGTAAAAAGACACCTACACCAGTAATACATACTCAAGATTGGAGGAAAAAGACTGCCATTCTTAAAAAAGCAATCATAACAGCAAAAAAGAACAGTTTCAATAAATTTATTGAAAATATTAATTACAGAACCGATAGTGCTAAAACATATAAATTCTGAAGAATATTTCCAATACACAGGAAAATACTAGCCAACCAATTATTCATAATAACAAAACACTAACAGATAGTAGAGATATAGCAAACGCATTTAATAAACACTACTCAAACTCTCACAGATTACATCCCAATACCAAAAACACTGACAAATTTATCAAAAGAGAATTACATAAAAATAATAAAAACAATATTACTAGTACAAAACCTGAAATAATTCATCAAAATTTTACTTCCAGAGAATTAACTCTAGCTATACAAAATTTAAAAACCAAGAAATCTCCTGACCCCGACAACATTCATTCCGAATTTTTTAAACATCTGGGGGAAAAAGCCAAGTCTGTACTTTTATCCATTTTCAATATATCATGGAACACCTCAATTCCTGCAGCTCGGAAAAAAGCAATTATTGTACCAATTCATAAAAAAGGGAAACCTGCTCATGATGTTTTTTTTTTTTTATTTTACTGGGTTATTTTACGACGCTGTATCAACATCTCAGGTTATTTAGCGTCTGAATGAAATGAAGGTGATAATGCCGGTGAAATGAGTCCGGGGTCCAGCACCGAAAGTTACCCAGCATTTGCTCGTATTGGGTTGAGGGAAAACCCCGGAAAAAAACCTCAACCAGGTAACTTGCCCCGACCGGGAATCGAACCCGGGCCACCTGGTTTCGCGGCCAGATGCTCTGACCGTTACTCCACAGGTGTGGACCTCATGATGTTAATAGTTATCGACCAATAGCACTATTAAGCATGATAGCAAAAACCATGGAGTCCATCATCTCCAACAGATTAACTTGGTATTTAGAATCCCAAAATCTTTTATCACCACGACAAGCCGGCTTTCGACAACTACACTCTACCAATGAATAAGTCATATGCCTTGGCCAAGAAATAAAAGACAGTTTTAACAAGAAAGAAGATACCTTGGCAATATTTATTGATTTTCAGTTAGCATATGACTCTGTTTGGAGAAATAAATTATTACTAAAACTCCAGAAATTAGGTATCTCCAGCAATATGTTCAGATGGATATCAGAATTCCTTAGTCAACGATTCATCGCTACTAAATTCAATAACTCACTTTCTAGTTACAAACATATCGAGGTCTACCTCAGGGCACTATCCTCAGCACAACTTTATTCAATATTTATATAAATGACTTACCCTCCCTATTAGAGGAATCAAACATGAAAACAGCACTATTTGCAGATGATATAGTTTTGTGGACTTCCGAATCTTACAGACATAGAGACAAAATTCAAAAGTCTCAGGAATCTTCTATGCCACTTCAATAAATTTAGGAATGCAGTTATATTGTCAGACTCCAAAGTAGCTATTCTATCAATAGTCTCTAAACACACACCTTCATCTCAAACAGCAGAAATAACTAAAACGCTCTCTCAATTAATATCACTCAATAAAAGAATTGTATTCCAATGGATACCATCCCATTGTGGAATCCTGGGAAATGAGAATGCGGATGCTTTAGCAAAGAAGGGCAGCACTGCTACTTACAGACCTGTTACTAAATCTACGTATTACTCTGTGAAAAGATTTATTAAATCTACATACTTAGACTTCAACAAACAAAATTTAATAACACAATCCCAAGGGAAAAAATGGAACTCTCTGCATCAAAATCCACAGTTAATTCCCGATTTACCACGAAAATCGTCTGTAGCTGCATTTAGATTGGCAACAGGCCATGCTTGTTTGGCCAAACATCTGCATAGAATTGGAATATATCAGTCCCCTAACTGTCCATTGTGCAACTCAAACCAAGAAATGGATTTGGAACATCTCAAAATCTGTGCTTAAGTGGCTGGTCATGATAATATCTTTGAAAAATATTGGAATGCAAGAGGTCAAATGACTTCATTGTCAAATGCCTGGCATTAGAAAAAAACAACAACACCAGAAATACACAAACAACTGATATCATTTTGCACTGGTGTGCACTTTGGAGTAGGATGAAAATAGGCCTACGCATGCACGACCAGATGTCTTCCTGGCTACGTCGATATCGAGTGAACCGCGCTGTAGAACTTTAACTTTCGATGACCAAGAGTCGTCTCATTCTTTTTAAGAAAAACAGAGATATAATATTAGAAGGAATACTTCTTTTTTTAGATTAATCCTTTCTCTTTTCTTTGTGCCAGGATACTAGAACAGTTTATTGTCCTTTGGTTAATAACAATTATGCTGTTATTTATTTTGTGTCTGTATTTGTTGTTTGTTCATTTTTGAATCATTTAATGTGTTACACTAATTTTTTATTATTTTCATTTTTCATGTTTTTTTATGTCATTCATTCTGTCACTCGTTATTACTGTAGATGAATTGCATTGATGTATAATTTTTCTTGTAGTATTGCATTTCTGATGGTGTGGAAGAGAAGGCCTGATGGCCTTAACTCCACCAGAGTAAATAAATAAAATAAAATTAGGGATGATGGACGAACACGTATTTCTAACCTCATTTCCAGCACAATAAACTAACAACTAGTGTGTAAGCAGAGGTTGTAACTGTGCTTTCGTGAGTCGCCACCAGATGTCAGTTCAGCAATCAATTGCCAGGGGTACCAACTTATCCACCGTGAGATTTATATATGGTGACACGTTTTCATTTGACTGTCCCTCATACATTGCATGAACCTAATTTAGGAATAGGAAGATAATATAATTTATCTAATATAATTAGTATATTTGACTTCCAATCAAAAAGTTTGTATAATAAAGCAAGATAAATGTTAGTCTACTGTTAAATTGATTGGACAACAATTCAAAGAAGGAATGTAAGAGGTACTTCATTGTCTCTGGGAAACAGCATCTAAAGAAATGTGTGATACTGTTGAAGCAAATGTTTTTATATGAGCTATTATCGTCACACATAATAAATTCCCTTGCACACACATTGCATCCCTTTGAAAATTAGTTTCCTGAACTCTTAATTATTAATATTTGTATGTATCTTGCTTCTTTCAGGTGACTGAGACTGATACTTTACCTCAGCATATGTGTTACCAATGTGCATCTACATTAATAGCTTGGCATGATCTCGTCATTAGTTGTGTGGAGGCTGATAAGAAGTTGAGAGAATTACAAATGGAAGAAAATGACGACGATGATGACAAGGGCGGAGAGGTAAGAGTAAAAACACTGTACAGTAGAAAATTTATTTAATATCTATATTTCAATCATATCTGACAAATTAAGCTATTTTGATACTGTGACAGATCTAATGGACATCAATACTGTGCACATCATAATAGAGATATTTTAGATAGACATAATTTCTCAACTGTATAAATCAACCAGACTGCATTCCTGTTGTCTTATACAAAGAGAAGTGATTCTGTATGCAAATCTAGTCTTTCAGGTAAAGCTCCCTGTAAAGCAGATTTGAATAATTTCAAGGGAAAAATTGTTCCGGGGCCGGGTATCGATCCCAGGACCTCTGGTTGAACGTACCAGCGCTCTTACCAACTGAGCTACCTGGGAACTCCACCCTACACCGTCTCAACTTTCCCCTTTATATCCACACAACTCGCGTGGGCTGACGAAACGCCAGAGACCCACATCGAGTGCACACGAACTCTGTGTGACTTGGAATTGTGGTTTTCTGTGAACGTACACAGTGATGTATATATTATGCAAATCTAGTCTTTCAGGTAAAGCTTCCTGCAAAGCAGATTTGAATAATTTCAAGGGAAAAATTGTTCCGGGGCTGGGTATCGATCCCGGGACCTCTGGTTGAATGTACCAGTGCTCTTACCAACTGAGCTACCCAGGAACTCCACCCGACACCGTCTCAACTTTTCCCTTTATATCCACACAACTCGCTTGGGCTGACGAAATGTCAGAGACCCACATCGAGTGCACACAAACTCTGTGTGACTTGGAATTGTGGTTTTCTGTTAACGTACACAGTGACGTGTATATTATGCAAATCTAGTCTTTCAGGTAAAGCTCCCTGTAAAGCAGATTTGAATAATTTCAAGGGAAAAATTGTTCCGGGGCCGGGTATCGATCCCGGGACCTCTGGTTGAACGTACCATGGTATGGTTTTTAAAGTCATCTGTTGAGAATCTAATTGGAAATTCTGACTATAAAGTTTTTGCTGGTATCCAGGTTATAATATTGTGTGGTCGAGAAATTCGCTTTTTTTTCTGTAATTTTTCCTTTCTTAATTTATTAGCCATTGTCATAGCTAAGGTAATAGATTCATTTGCCTGCTGATCTGGAGCTGCTTTTGAGCATGGATTCAATTTCTGCTTGGGCTGATTTGCAGGATGGGTTTTTTCCGAAATTTTTCGTAACTGTAAGGCAAGTTTCAGATAACCACATAGTGAATCAACTTGCTGAATATCATTTCACTATCACCAATTTCATAGATACTAAACAACCTAGTAGTTGATACAGCATTATTAAAGAATAATCTACTAAAACAAAATGAACTTAATATATTTCTAACTGCTAGGTAAACATGATGTTGAAGCAGTTTATACAGTATGGTATTTTTAATACCAATTGTTGTTTAGTCAACTGTCCGAAGATGTCTGAACCTCACAAATGATACAAAGAAGGTATCACTTATGAGGCAACTAGGCCAGGAGATAATGGGGTAGGATGGCCAATTCCATTCTCCTTAATACCAGCAATCCTATATAATTCTGTTTACATGAGAAAAATGGTACTTGCAAGAAATGTTTGGTCTAAAGATGTGGTCAAAGATAGTTAATCTTTATTGTAAATTAGACTGTAATTATTGTAGATTATGACTATTTTAAGTCTGATTTTGTTACATTATTGGCATTATAGTTCAAACATATTTAAGGCCTATTTGAGGGGAAGTAAAGATAATATTAATGTGTTAGGTTGACACAAAAATTCGGAGCATTTGTTTGCTATGAAAAAAGTTCTTGAGACAAATAAAAAAATTATATATTTTTCTACATTATCTCTCTGCCAATGCTTTGGATAGTTTTTCGATTCTGCATCTGAAGAAATCTGCTGGTCTGGAGTTAAAAAACTTATCAAGCCAAGTTTGTAAAGCATCTTCGTTATCAAAGGAGTTTCTTTAAATACTGTTGGATAGAAAACTGAAAAATGAGGATAATATGGGGGATGTGAAATCACCATGCAACCAAGCATCTGTATAGCTGTGTTTGTCATGTTAGCACAGTGCGTGCATGCATTATTATGTTGCAGCAGTACTTGATGCACCCTTCCCAGTCGTTTTTCTTTAATTGGGGCCGCAAGGCGTCTGAATTGTTGACAATAAATATCAGAAGTTTTGGTTACATTCCTGGGAAACAATTCGTAGTACACAGTGCCTTTTTTTTATCCCACCAGACACTTAACATCATTTTCTGTGAATGGACACTTAGTTTTGTACGAGGTGTTGTGTGTTGAAATGACAGAGCCAGTTTTTTGCAGTACTTTCTCTGATGTCATTCTCCCCGTACATGGCACAAATGTTTCGAACTGCCTTTGCTCCTCTATTAAACTGAAACAGAAGAATATGTCTAAGTGTTCTTTTTTTTTTTTGCACTTTACACTTCTTTGTTTTTAGCCCACAAAGAGTACTTCTTCAGATTTACAAAATTCAAGATATATTACAAGCATAACACTCAAAATAACAAATGACAAAAGATAAACAATCTTCTAACAATGCAGTGTTGTGGTGCATCAGCCATATATATGTTTGATTTGTTCATATTGTTTTATATTTTTCAGATGTTTGAGTCTCCATCTCTTGACTCAGAAATGACTGACGATGTTATTCAGCCAAGCACTTCGGAAACTCAGAACCAGAACCAAGTTTCCAAAACTCCATCTTCCAAGAAAGCAGCTGTTGTAAGTAGCCGTTTATTTTCAACATTTATCTGAATAAAGTAATTCAATAACCAAAGATAAGTTAACATTATTTTAGAACTGTTGGTTTCCAAGCATGGGTCTGCATGTTCAGCAACTCCAATGACACTTTAAAACTTTCTATAGTTAAAAACATTCAAAGTGTTACAATCTTAGAAAAAAGGTAATGTACCTTTATGACACACAGGCCTGTTTCAACACTGGTGTGGGGTCATCTTCAGTGTCCTTCAAACTACTGCTGCTCCAACTGGTCTTGATTTCCTGCATTTCTTTTCGTCATTGGTGGGGGTGGGGGTGGGGGTATGTTTGTCTTATGGTGGGGGTTGGTTGGTTGGTTGTGTGTGTCATGTATTATGATATCGAATAATGTATGTATATTGAATTGTAATTGTAATTGTATATGCTGTGGGTATGGTATTGTGTGCTTGTATATTTCGTATTGTTCTAATAAATGTTGTTGTTTTCTAATGCCAGGTGTTTGACAATAAAGTCATTTGACCTCTTGCACTCCAATATTTTTCAAAGATATTATCATGAGATTTTGAGGTGTTCCGAATCCATTTCTTGGTTTGAGTTGCACAATGGGCAGTTAGGGGACTGATATTCCAATTCTATGCAGGTATTTAGCCAAACAATCATGGCCTGTTGCCAGTCTAAATGCAGCTACAGACGATTTTCGTGGTAAATCGGGAATTAACTGTGGATTTTGATGCAGAGATGCAATATGTTATGATATGGTATAGTATGGTTATGGGTTATTTTACAATGCTGTATCAACATCTCAAGTTATTTAGCATCTGAATGAAATGAAGGTGATAATGTCTGTGAAATCAGTCTGGGGTCCAACACCAAAAGTTACCTAGCATTTGCTCATAGTGGTTGAGGGAAAACCCTGGAAAAAACCTCAACCAGGCAACTTCCCCGACTGGGATTCGAACGCGGGTCACCTGGTTTTGTGGTCAGATGCGCTAACTTACTCCACAGGTGTGGACAGCAATATGTTCTGCATAATTTGATGTGATGTATGGTTTAATTATAGCTTTAATGTGGTTCATTGTATCTTATTTGAAATGATTCTCCTATGTAAAAACTGGCCAGCTATTGCATTTTAATTTGTAAATCCCAGTTGAATTGTATTTATTTGTTTGTTGTGATTATTTAGATATTTCTGTATTGTGTGTGTTGTTTGTTTTATATGCTATATTGTATTTTAGTTTACTGGGGTTTACAAATTAAAATGCATTAGATTTTACATAGGACAGACAGGAAGATCATTTCAAATAAGATACAGTGAACACATTAAAGCTTTAACTAAACCATACATCACAACGAATTATGCAGAACATAGTGCTAACAACAATCACGACTACAATAACATAGAAACAGATATGGAAATACTACACATCACACCAAAAAGTCCACAGTTTATTAGAACAATACCAAATCTACAAGCACACAATAATACATTCACAATGTATACTTAATACACAATTACAATTCAATACACATACATTATTCAATATCAAAATACAAAACACACAAACAACCATCCCTCACCATAAGAGACTAAAGAAAGCACCAAAAATCAAGACCAGATGGAGCAGCAGTAGTTTGAAGGACACTGAAGATGATACCATACTGGTGTTGAAACGGGGTCTGTCTGTCATAAAGGTACAATATCTTTTTTAAGAATTATAACACTCTTAACATCTTTAACTGTAGAAAGTTTTAAAGTTTTAATCAAATATTAAAGTGAACATAAGAAACAATGATCCAATGGTACTATTAGGAAATTAGTTCCATAAATTGTGTGAAGTTCCAATATCTAAGACATTGAGGTGAAGAGAACTTTATTGTACTGCTATATGATTTCAGGCAAAGGAGAAGAAATCTAAGCTGAAGATGATTCTAGTGAAAGGACCACCAGCTGGTACATCAGGACAAAAGACTGCTTCAAAGACTCAAGTGGCAAAGGCCCTCGAGTTAGCCAAATCCAAAGATGGAGTTAGTCAGGATTCTGCGAGTGAAAGGTAGGTGAATAGTCACATATGTTACATTTGTATCCAAGCTCTTCCCAATATGCTTTTCTTCGAGGAAATCTTCAGCACTTGAGGAACAGAATCTCCAGGATTCGAGATTTTTTAATGTTGGTATAAAAGGCAGGTTTTATTAATTACTTATATTGTATAGTGAGATTCAGAGGCATTTAAAACTTTGATTTCTAATTATCCTGTAATTTCATCCAGCAGAAACTAGCTGTACTAAAATCTTACGTAACCCAAAACACTGAACGTGAACATCAGGAACATTCAGAGCACACCATGACAGCATTTCCATACTTGGAAATGGAATCACATAGCAAAAAACAAATCTGGAATTAGTTTTGAGAAATTAGTTTTCGTGAATGTTCGATTATAGACGAAATTTATTTAATTAGTACCAAACTATTAAACAGTGTAATACAGTAAATCAATGCAATTGACATCCTACAAAATTGAAAATAATCAATTTGAGTTGAGTGGCTATTATTTATTTACAAGTATTTAGTACAGAATTTGTATTAAAGTGAAAGTAAATTAGATTATGTGAGGGGATATGTAATCAGTACCACTCTGACATTTCAGCTGGAAACTAAAACTTTAGACTTGTTAATACTTTCCAGGAAAATTTTGGTTGAGGTTGCATAAAATGCAAGTCACATGGAAATACCTCAGATGTATGAGATGGTAGTTGTATACGGTTACAGTTCTCTCTACAAAGTGTAGATACAGGAACGTGTATTACCATTAATTTCTAATTTACATTTTATATGGATTTTTTTATATTTGGATAAGATATGAAAATTAGAATCACAAAAAGAAATTGTTTCTCAAACAGAGGTACTTGAGGTACATTTATCATCTTCTTGATAATAATTTATTATTGGTGAAGTTAAGTGTTTTATTAAATGTACTGTACTTTACCCATGTACTCCATTCTGCAGATATGTTTTTAAACAAAATATGTATCTATGAAAATGAAATTGTAAAAATTCTCCCCACTTCTCCACAAAAAGGGTAGATGTTTGGGAAGAAAATTACTTGAACAGTGTTGTTAAGTTGAATATACTTGCATACCTAAATTATTCTTTCATTTAGTATATTGTTCTTAAAAGGTACAGAATTTGATCGTGATAGTAGTTTTCACAATGGCAATAGAATCGATCTTGCTAGTACAGAACTTCACATGATTATAAAATACAGTATAAGCCCATTATTATGCTTGTGAAGGGACTGTGGCCTCAAAGCATTATAGGCAGGACAGCGCTATGTGAAATGGGGAAAAAAAAATTAGACACAACTTCATAGGAAACATGTTATATTGTGCATTAGTTACAATGCAAAATGCAAATAAGGGCTCATTTCATATGGAGAAAAAAAAAACCTTTGATTGTTGTTTGCCATGTGTTTGTACTGCTATTAAGGATCATAACATTTTCTATGTGGTTGAAGTAACTACAGATGATTACACTTGATACACAACTAGGAGCAGCACTAATGTAATTTTTCACTTATAAACAGAGATTTCTGCTTTGCCATTTTGCACTACAAACTTACGTCACATTCCACAGAATTTAAAGGTTGACCAAATTTTACAGAAAGGACAGGAATGTAGTGACAGGGCGACTTTTGAGTGTTAGTGTTAAAATACTTTCATACAAAGAAAAGTATCGGTAAATACAACTTCCGACAGTGCAGACCAGAGGGTTTTTTCAGTTAGAGTAGAGGGTAAAATTTCTTTCTTGCACTCATGGTGCAATGACTTTCAGTACTGTCAGAGCAACATATTTCTTCACTATGCTTTTGAAACATAGGTTTTGCAGTTTTGTACAGAATTTTTTACTATTTCCGATCCGAAAAAAGTTCTATAAGCAGGATTTGAAAGCATTACAAGAGAGTAAAATTATGCAGGATTATATATAAAATGTCCAGAAACCGTATAAAAAGAGTATAATGAATGGGATAGCGCTGTAAGTGGTAGCATATTAAGATTTCACTATAGTTAAACGTCAAAGTCATATGAAAATAATAGCAATGGAAGATGTACATGTTTGTAGTGCAGTTAAAGAACTAAAGAAAACTGTCAAATGTTAATATTAATTTCGAAATTATCTAAAAAATATTTTGGTCGACTAATAATTTGGAAGGTTATTATCGTTATTATTTACAGGTTAGAATTGTGGTGTAATATCTATGCTGCCTTAAGTGATAAGACTTAAGCAGGATTTACTGGTAAGTACGAGCTGTTGGGAAGAGCTTGGTGAAACTAGTTATAGGTTGTGCATTTGGTTATTCTGCCATATTCTTCAGTACATGGAAACAGGAAGGATTATTAGCATATTTCTAACAAGTATTTCTATATTTGACAATATAAATTAAAACATTTTAGCATTGAGAATAAACATAAACTTGCTACTTACTTCCTCAGTGAAATTTTGTATCATAACAAACTGTGAACAATCTTGAGAAGTAAAAATGGTTTTGAAATGATAAAGCAACACTTCATTAAGTTAATAAATAAAAAATAGTAGAGAGTTATTACTTTACTGATGTTGACAGTAGATCTTAAACAAGTAATTGTTTCTTCCAAGAGGTTAATTAATTTGCTGTTGAGAACATTGTGATGAGAGATGTAATTTGTGTTTTGAAATCAGTTAAGAACTTTGATGATGATCTTGCGAAGCATTCAAGATTTTTCAGGCTCATTGGAGTGGAACTACATTTTTACTTCCCCCCCCCCCTGATTAATCCATTGTCATCTGATAATGCCCCTATATCCAAAGGCTGTGTAGTTCTTGTCTAGGAAGGCTGAACTTTTTCTCTTGAGAACTTCACGATTTTATTAACCAAATTAAAAAGTCTAAAATGAAGTGAAACCTAAATAGTATAGAAATGAGTATGGCACTGAAGTCATAAATTTTGTTATAAAGAAATGGTTCATTTACCGAACAAAACTATAATTTTATTGTTCTGAAACATATCTAGTGTAAAACCTGTTAAACTGTTCTTGGAGTTTGTGTTTGAGAGTTCATTGCAGTCACATATTTCATCCTTTACAGTGGTAAAAACAGATTTTAGAGATATGGACAAAGGATGCGAGTTTTTAGTTTAATGATTATAGGTGGATTTAGTACTAGTTTATCTTCATAAAGAATGACATTTTATATACTTTAGTAAATGGAAGGAAGAGATACGGATTTGCAGTTGCTTTAACGGAGTTATGAGATTATGGTTTTGGAGTTTGAATGTGAAGAAGTTAAGAGTGAAAAAAGCTTTGATATCCTCCCAAGTGGGCCATTTTATACTTTATAGTTAACACAAATATGCATCTGAACATGTTATTTTACAATCTGCTGTTATGGCAGTGGTTGTAACAGTGCCATTCTTTACTAAACACAACAGTTAAGATCAGTACCACAGTGGTATAATGAAGTGTACTGCAGAAGTCTTATTAACTCTGTAGTGTCTGAGGGGAGATACTGAACTGTCAAAGAAAATCTAAAGGCTCAAACCATTCAGTTCTGAAGATTACTGGTGGTTCTAGATGACCAGGAGCCTGTTTCACAATGCTAACAAATTACAAATTAACAATTTACAAATGATAAGTGAAAGATTACAAATGCTTGTAAACTGTGTTTCACAATGCTGTTTTATTAATTTGTAAAGTTTGATGAACTTTGTAAGTCAGCTAAAGAAATTTACAAATAAGCATTATTGTTATACAATATTGCTGACAATTTACAAAAATCACTAAGGAGCAGAGCTAAAGTCGCTGTATTTTTACCACTATAACAGAAAATATGAAGTATTGTTAAGAAAAATTTAAAAGTATTTAAATTTTTATATATTGGCGACAATAGAGTTTCGTGTGATGTGATTGGTCAAATATACCAATGCGTTGATTGGCCTAGGACTTAAATGACCCTAGTTAGCGCCAAATTCAATCAAATAAGTGAATAACAGATTTGATTCGCATACAAATATGCAATTGATAGAATAATTACAATGTATAACCACAAAATCAGCTTCATTTTTGTGTTGATCATTCAATATTTATTAATGTTCATCCATAACCTCACAAACATTAGTGAAATCAGCAGCAGCATAAAAATTTTGTCACAATAAGTACATTTGGTGATCAATAACCTGCCTAGAATTTAAGTCTTTTAACAACATCAACTGCCCTGTGTGCACTTCTGTCTTCTGTACATTGAAGCCTTAGAAATTTCGTGCTTATCTCCTAACGCACAGAATTGACAGATAGTTTGCAACAATGAAAAACAATACAGTTCTTAATATTTAATAAGAAAAATCTATAATACAGTTCTTGCTTCGAGGTTAGGGTAGGACTTATTCAAAACTTATCATTAAATTCATACATTGATACGAACATGTTATTAATTCTTGGCGGGAAAATTTTATGCATACGTCTTCTTTGATAAGGTCTAAATTCAATATTTTTCTGTGAGTAATAGAAATGCTAAATAGCATCACAACTGCTTTAATTTAATTCTTAATGGTATCCAGTTACTCAAAAATTAATTCAATAAATATATCTTTATTTTGCTTATTAACAATTTGATGCAATATTAAACTTTACATAACTCAGAGGTATTGTAGAAAATGTGCTAATTTTACAAGTAAAGTTTACACATTTGTACAATTACTCCTTGATTGTGAAACAAAACTCTGTAAAGTGCGCAAAATTTCATTTGTAAAGATTTGATTTCCTTTGCAAAGTTCAACATTACAAACAAAGATTGTGAAATGGAAGTTTACAATTTATGAACAAAGCTTACAATTTATAAAGATTATAAACATTGTGAAAGGGTCACTAGAAAGACATGGAGGCTTTGCACCATAAAAGAATACTGACTTTTGATGACAAAGATGTTAGAAGAAAGAGTTTTAATTTTTAACTTTTTGACTCTTAATGTCAACTTTAGTCGATAGTAACTGTATCTTTGAAAAAGTCGACTTCAGCATTTGCACACATGCATTAAAATGGGGTAATGTGGCATTTAAATCCTAGTCAGTTACATATATTAGAGGTATTTAAATTCTGCTCCAAAGACTTCAAAGGACTTGGCAGCTGTGCTTGTGATCGCAAATATGTGTTGAGGTCCACAATGAGAACCAAATGAGATAGGAGGAACAAAACAAAATGAATTGGAGCAATGAAAGAATTACATCCAAACTTAGACTTGGGGCACAGTGAGTACAAGTAGAATTACAGAAAATTAAAATCTCAATTTAAGAAAAAGTATGTTAATAGGTATGCTTACATATAGTAGTGATATTGTATCACAAAGATTTTAGGCATAGTGCAGTATTGAGTTATATTTGATATGATGGAGTATTCTAGAACTTACAGATATTGCTTGTGATGGTATACCTATTATAGTCTGAATTAAATTAGCTCTTCTTCAGTAATGCACCTTTTTAGTTCCCCCATTTATTGGAATTTGTCATTCTGCTCTTCGTCTCAAAATGAAGTGTCTTGAACACCAGTCTTGGAGAAATGCAATATGCCTCTTTAACCCTTTTGAGTCCCATGTCGGGTGACATCTGCCACTGCAATATCTGCATTGCAGTCCCATGGTGGGCAGCATCCGACACATTTCTCGTGCAAAGTGACTGGGATATTTAAATCCATGTCCCATATCAGGTGACATTCACCACTGCAATATTCGCGTTCCAATCCCATGACGGGCAGCATCCGACACATTTCTTGCGCAGACTGACTGTGGTATTTAAATCTGACCGCAAAGGGTTAAGCTTTCGTTTCTTACACTTGGGAGATCTTTATAAATGCTATGGATATTGAAAGAATATGTCTTCTGTTGAAGCTTTCATATTGGCATTCCAGTTTCAGATATTAGGCATTTATTGGTAATGTTGGAAGAATTAACAAATGCTTTGAGTGCATTATTAATTGTAGTTGAGTTGTGAATATCTTTACACAGAGAAGTTCTTCAAAATGCCATGGTTTTGAAAGAATGATCCTACTGAAACCTCTCTTTGTTGTGACATTTCAGCTCCCTCTACAATGGAAATGTCAGTAAATGTTAGGCATTGTTAGTATTGTTGGAAGACTGAACAAATGCAATCAGTGCTTATTGTTGTGATTGAGTTGTGAAAATGAAGTTTACTATCGAGCAGCAATCTTTTGAGACATATTCATTAAGTAATCTTCTTGTAGAAAATGTTGCAGATAATTTCACTTTAAGTCCTTGCATTATCAATGTCTAACAAGGTACAATCGCGAAGTGCCTGGCAGATATATAGCTCATCCTTTGTAACTAGGCATTTATGATCTCCTAGATGACACAAACCTCAGTTTAACTGCCCATACTGACTTGTTTGCTACAGATAAGTAGTTAAAGGTAATCTGTGCACGCAGCAGCACACTGTTGTGGCAGTGCATTAGAATGCTATTCTGTCGGATTCCAAAGTAGTTGTTTACATTTGTGTGTATATACTGTGATTGGTAATTATTGAATTGTTATGATCGTGCATTACAATGCTGTTCTGTCAAACTCCAAAGTAGTTGTTTACATTTGTGAGTATATACCGTGATCGGTAATTAGTGAATTGTTACGATTGTGCATTTGTGTATGTATTCTGCACAATGAGAATTGACGCAAATAAGGTGTTAGAGGTTTTACACCAGATTGAATTACTGCCTTCATCACGTGAAATACATGCGGAGGAAAGAGACATTGCAAACTCTATTTCCAGTTTGATCAAGAAACTGGAAGATGTCACTATCATTGAAATCTTGGAGGATGACTAACTGATTCAAATGCTTTCTGAGGAAACTACTGATGTCGAGTCTTTTTTTTTTTTAAATATATTTATTGATTGATCAGTGCATTTAGAGCTATACAGACCACTTCTAAATAATACAAATACAATACATGAGATAGAATTGAGGGCAGCCTAGATTAGGCTCCTCAGTGAACAAAAAATTGTTAATAAATTATATGTACGTAGGTTGGTGTGATGATAAATTTTGATTATGATACGAGGTCTATTGGAACTTGGCTCTTGATTCTGGTGGGAAATGTGGACTTTCTTCCAAGAGAGCAGTGGACGGCACCTGGAACATTTTCTAGGTTATAAAACTTCTTAGCTTGTGAATGAATAAATTGTTTGTGTCAACAGCAGTTTCTCTGTGTAGTTGGCTGTTACGGACAAACCAAGGACAATTGAGTGAAATTCGTAGGACTTTCTTTTGAAATGACTAGATGTGTTTAATTTCACATATTGCAGCTCTTCTCTAGACAGTACAGGTGTAAAGCAGTAGAGGTTGTAATAGAGATGTGTAAAGTAGCATGCAGTTTTGTAGGTTTAGAGATGATTTCGTGTTGAGAAGCAGATATAATTTAGTGAGTCTTGAGTTGACCAATTTAAGTTTGTTGTTGATACATTGTTTTCATGATAGATGGCGGTCTAAGTGCACTCCAAAATATTTTACAGCTTCATCCTTTGGTTTCCACTGTATCACCTTGGTTGAAAGATTTATGCATGGAGAATTTGCAAGACACAAAGTAACTATCATTGCTTCACATTTGTTGTAGTTCAATGCGATGTGCCAATTTTCAAGCCAAGGGCATTTTGATATTTAAGGCTTCCTGAAGGTGATTTGAGGCTATGTTAATGTTCCGATGGATTGCATAAACAGCTGTATCGTCTGCATACATAGCAATTTGTGCAGTTGGTGTTGCAGAAATATCCGAAGTATATACATTAAATAATATTGGACCTAAGATAGAGCCACTTGACAGCCAGCAAGAGAACTCTTTCCTTATTTAAATTTGTTGGCCACAAAATTCCTAAAATATGAATATAAATATCAATACTATTATATTTTTAAGATATACGAAATTTTGTGATGAATTAATAATTAATACAGCTACTCATATATTTTTTCATAAAAAAAGTTTGTAATTGTAGAGTGTTTTTTTTTCTAACTTTGCAGCATGCAAGAGATTGACCTGATCTATTCTCACTTAATTTTTCAACTATCAAATTTCCAAAATATTGATTCAGAGAGTTCATAAAACACCTCTCTCTCTTCCATTTATAGGCCATTCCCTGCTGTGAATGCTTGTCATTGTGGAAAGTTATCCCAATGTTATGTCATTTGCGTTCAGTTGAGATATCTCATATAAATTAACATAAAACTTGAATAGAAAATTCCTGAACATATACTGCTAAGAGGTGACTAGAAGGAGAGCGGAAGGAATGTATGACTTAATTCATAACATTTCTATCGCATGCATCTTAGTACTGTGTGTCCTGAAAATATTAGTCGTGTTTCTATTTAACATTTTAATGCGAAAAAATTTTTTAACTGTTAACAATAAATTAAGTTATAAGTTATTCTCAAAGCATATAACTACTTAAATTAATTTTCTTCTTCGGCAATTGAAGAATAATTTAATCTGCAAATTGTGTACGTTGATGTAATAATAGTATATAATCAATAAGTTTACAATGTTGTACTTTATTACATGAGTAACGAATATATATGCTATTTTTTTGTACAACAGAATTATAAAGGGACTAGTGGCTTGTGCAGCAAATGCTGCAAACTAAGTTCATTAGACGTTCAAATAAAAATTTTTCAGATTTATTTTGAATGAAGAATACTAGACATTTTGAAAGTTATTTTCTTCCATAATAATGAAACATACTCCCTCTGAATGTTTTTTTATGCCAAATACTTTTTTTTTTTTTGAACTTATCCACCTTCAGTTTTTGAGTTTCAATGTCAGGATGATCAGAGGGTTTTTCATGTGGGAGTAAAGCAATAGCTATTTCAAATCATTGTGGATTGTAGGTGGAATTTAAAAAAAAAGTAAGGTTTGTTATGCTTTCGAACAAAAAACCTAACATCTTGGTATAGCTGCTGTATGTTTCGTGAACTACCTTGATATGTAGAGGATAAAATCATTTTATCTTGCTAAGAGACTTGCTGAATTGATCGGGAGACTCAAAATCTTGTAGGCCTCTTATTTTATCAGTAAGTAATACATTTTGGTCTTTCCTTAGGAACTCTAATTTTTCCGCTCTTTTGAGCCAATACTGAAGAGAATGACGCATATTAATATCTACACCACACCGCCATTAAATATATGAAAAAGATTCAACCCCACTCAATAACTATAAAAATATTTGATTTTTAATAATATTATTATCTTACATAAATTTTATAGTTTTCAGTAACATACACTATATATGCTATATAGCCACCACTCAGTAAATTATAGAACTGAAGATCTAATTTAAGATATTCTCTACATCTACTTATATAACCTCAAAACGTTTCACTTTTATTTAATAGTCACATCATGGCATTAACTATAATAATATTTCATTTCTAATGGCAATAATGTCATCAAACAAACTCAAGTTTTGTAGATTTTAATATCCAATACACAACTGTACTCAGAAAATTACATACCACAGAATCAGGCCTGTAAATTCTTTTTAGTATTTGAGCTCTAAATATGTTAGCAATCTTGCAGATCATAGCCTGCATGTACTATTGTTGACTGTAGTGTGTGTTTTGTTTTATTCTGATATGCAGTTAATTCTCAAAACTGAGGAAAGATGAATTTTGGAAAATAAGAAAATTATGTAGGAAAACTAACACTTCACTGAAAGTTACTATTTTTCTGAAACTCCTTGGGTGCCAAGCTTCAAAATGACGGGTCATTCATTAAAATCCATTCAGCCATTTTTCCATAATTTCCATAACCAATTAAAATTATATATATATATATATATATATATATATAAACAAAATGAAATAAAATAAATATTAATGAATTAATGTCGATTTTATATTATATGCAAATAATGAATACATAATCTGTGAAAACAAAAGAGCGAAGTGTTATTAAACTAATATTATATTGTAATGATTTTCAGCAATAATAAAAGGCTGCTTATAATTCTGGTGCAAAAAAAAATAATTATTTAATTTAATTCACGTAATATGATGAAAGTTGAGCTTCCTTATTTGCTGTCTGACAGTGGACAGGCAAGCTCAGTGTCGTCACTTTCTTAGTCAGATTTTGAGTCACTAGTATCATTTTCGGCACCCCCCATTGCAATAATGAACTCATCTATAGTGTTTTCTAACAACTTGTCCTTTTCCCAGTATTGAGTCTCCAGTTTCCGTACATGATTGCAGTACCCTAACCAATCACTCCCAGTAACTGATGAAAATGCATTTGTTGTTATGTCCCTCAATACTACCATTGACATTTCTCCAGCAACTTTTTTTCACTTATCAGGCATTTTACTTTTGCCCATGCAAGCTCAATCGGACTAAGGTCACATATATGGAGGCAATCTGAGAACATGGCCATGGCCATGAAATTCCAAAATTTGATAGATACGAAATGTCTTTTTTTTGGGAATTTGTGTCTTTCTATTAACATACAAAGTTCAAGTTTCCTCATTTCTACAGCGAAAGGCAATCTGAGAACATGGCCATGGCCATGAAATTCCAAAATTTGATAGATACGAAATGTCTTTTTTTTGGGAATTTGTGTCTTTCTATTAACATACAAAGTTCAAGTTTCCTCATTTCTACAGCGAAAGGCACGTTGTTACTCTCCAGCCATGAAATTATTTCTGCTCTTACAGAATTCCTTGTTGGTGGTTTGTTTTCTTGAATAGAGTGGTATGGAGCATTATCCATAACAACACTTTTTTCTGGCAGATTAGGAAGGAGGTGAGTGTTAACCCAATGTTCAAAATTTGTTGAATTCATCTGGTCATGGTAATTTCCGGTAGCCCTACCAGTCTGGAAAATTAGTAATGCATTTTCCACGAAACCACTTTCTGAACCAGCATGAACGACTATAAGGCGATTTGTTGAACTTGACTTAATCAGTACTCCTGATTGTCACTTTGCCAACATTTATGGACCGTCAAATTGTTATCTCTCCAGTTTTCATCTATATATATTATATGGCAATGTTGCTCCCTCAATCACCATATTGCCCTGAGATACAACACCAATCAATAATATGTGGGCATTCAATTAATATTTTCCTTGCATTCTGACATTTTTTCCATTTATAACCCATATTTTTTAAACCCTTCTCAACGAATGTACTTCCCATGAAAAATTTATTTTTTCTTTCAATGCAGGTAACAGTTTTGGATATGTGGACACCTGTTTTCTCACTAAATAAAATTCACTAATGGTATCTCAAATTACCCTCTTATTAAAATCGTCCCAATGGACATTTTTTCCTCTTGGTGTTTGTTTTCCTGGAGTAGAAAGGGAAGTCTCACCAGCATCAGCACCTTCTCTACGAATTCTTGTTATTGAACTGACTAAAAAGACCAGTGTAATGAGATATTCGTAAATTTGCTTGTTTCACTGTGTGGCTACGTTTCCCTTGTCGTGCTGCCTCATCACAAGCAAGTATAACTTTATTAATGATTTCTCGGATCTCACTGTGTATTGCTTTTCCTTTTTTCCTCCATGGTTCCATTATAAAATACTGCATACCTATGTGAAATTAACTATATGCTTACTAATATTATCATTAACTTATTTTGACGAATAAAACACAATATTTATAAACACTAATGAAAATGAAACAATATCAGTAACCACAACACGTGCACGAAAAAAAACACAATCTTTATAAAAAAACACTGTAATAAAAATGAAACAATTTTAGTAACTGCAACACATGGATTTATAACATGACTGTGCAAGAGGAAGAGCACAAGTTTTGTGAATGATTAATACAGTTCACTGCGTAGTACCAAGTGCAGCGGGGATTCACAGTGATAACAGCATCCCTCTCCTCATGCCCCTCTCTCCTTCTCATCAGCTCTTAGCAGTACGCCACATTTCTCTAGTTTCTGTAGTTTTCATTATAAACACTGTTCTTACTTAATATGTAACTGGTCACATTTCTCTAGTGTCTCAGCTTTTCATTGTATACGCTGTTATTACTTAACATGTAGGCCCTAACTGACTACCGATATTTTGACCTCTTGTATTAATATACACACATTGAAACAAAGCATGCTCTTAGATAACACATGGCCTCATGTTCTTTCTGCATACTCAGTCAGTCTCTATCGGAAAGTGGGAGTACAGAAAATCTAATGTGATGGAGTTATTTTGTGAGCGTGTTAATTTTTTGTAATGTCTGAGCAAACTAGTGCAAGTAGTGATAATGCTGACAGTAGTTCAGAAAGTTCAGTAGTTGCAATGTCAGACTTGAAAGATAATTTTAGTATTTATAATTAAAAAAAAAAAATATTCTAGTGAGGAAGAGCAACAAAACCGTGATTTCCAACAAAGTCAAAACTTAACAGCAGAGGCTTGTACCATACACAAAGCTACAGTCACGCATCTGTGTTGTGGCGAAGAAAGCTGACGATAAGAGTGTGTCTGTGTTCATGTCACAAGACACATCGGACTTAAGAGGATTAAGAACTTGAACAACTTTGACATGGATGTCCGGAGGACTTTTTGACCTCTATGACAAAGATGAATTTCCAGCCATATAAAATATTACCTGTGCTCTGGAAACTTGAATTTCATACGGAAGCCGTAATACGTCCACTTACAGAATATTGCGAAGTTTAGGCTTCTGATATAGAAAGACAAGTGATGGACGCAAGTATTTAATTGAGAGAAGAGACATTGTATAGTGCATCAAATTAGAATTTCTGGAGACACAAGACCCATAGTTTACAGTTATATTACCAGTTGTTCTGTATGGTTGTGAAACTTGAACTCTCACTTTGAGGTAGGAACAGAGGATAAAGGTGTTTGAGAATAAGGTGCATAGAAAAATATTTGGGGCTAAGAGGGATGAAGTTACAGGAGAATGGAGAAAGTTACACAATGTAGAACTGCACACATTGTATTCTTCACTTAACATAATTAGGAACATTAAATCCAGATGTTTGAGATGAGCAGTGCATGTAGCACATATGGGCGAATCCAGAAATGCATATGGTGTGTTAGTTGGGAGGCTGAAAGGAAAGAGACCTTTGGGGAGGCCGAGACATAGATGGGAAGATAATATTAAAATGGATTTGAGGGAGGTGGGATATGATGATAGAAAATGGATTAATCTTGCTCAGAATAGGGACCAGTGGCGGGCTTATGTGAGGGCGTTAGTGAACCTCCGGATTCCTTAAAAGTCATAAGTAATTACATATATAAAGGAAATGAAATCACAGTGCTTCGGACTTAAAAGGCCATAATGTTTACATATTTACAAGTAAAATGTTACTAGATTGCAATGCAAAATGTGCTGGAATTCAGGATTAGACATGTACCTACCTTGAATTGTCCACATTTTCTTATCCTCTTTTCAATGACCACGGAAGTTGTGTGGTGCCGAATACATCTTTGAGGAAACTTTTCTTCAGAGAAACATTCAGCAGCTCTCCTATTACAGTCCATATTACCGTTTGCAAGCACCGTGTCGGTCATTTCAATGCTTGTATACTGATACTTGTTGTCTTCGGTGGGCCAACACAGATCACACTGCAAATGATAAAACAAGATTTGAACTCTGGCTGCGGTTATATTTATGGGGATGTGCAAGAAAGCTATTAGAAGCAGTCCACGTTACTTACATTCTGATAATTGATTGGTTGCATAACCATCAGACTTGCAAAAACAATTTAGATGCTTCTTTGACAGCCCACAGCATCCAACTGTGTTTTTCCATATGGGTCCTTTCTTGAAAAATGATCAGTTTGTTGTCCTGTACAACATACTAAGTGTTGCCGATGTTATTTTTAAACACCCAATAATATACACTGCAGGTCAGATGTTCTTGAAAAACGTCTTTTGTTTCAATTCTCATAATAACAATAGATGATCTTCCATCTAAAAGCATATAAGCACTTTTTGACACATTTACTGTCTGTCCGAGTGGTTATGTCGTAGGGTCATCGAAACGGGGGGAAATCACGTGACAGTAGCCTACTTAATGGGACCCTTTTCTTTAAGTTATTTTAAACAATTGTATAATGTTACATAAAAGTCCAATTCTGAATAGCAAATGTTTTCAGGCAATAGCTAAGACAGTCCAGCCTTTACAAAGGGAGAAATTGGTGGGGGGAAACCGAAATGCAACATAACCACTTGGATGGTCAGTACACACGTTTTAGCTTAACAGGACAAAATGCTTCACATTTATAATTAAGGACCGGATTTTTATGTAATTACATATTATATTCCTTTCAACCTAACCGTGTATAAATAACAAATCTTTGGGAAACTTGTAATTACCATTAATATATTAAAATTTGATACTAC
The DNA here is from genome assembly GCF_040183065.1 of Periplaneta americana. Taxonomy (NCBI): domain Eukaryota; kingdom Metazoa; phylum Arthropoda; class Insecta; order Blattodea; family Blattidae; genus Periplaneta; species Periplaneta americana. The sequence goes on along the minus strand of NC_091133.1, from coordinate 27,382,951 downwards.
ATACTTTTACATATTTACTACTCATTACATATTAAGGCTTTGTATTACATAAATCTACATATTTAGGGGTTTTATTCATTTTTAACTTCTCTGAAAGAAAAAAAAAATCTTCTGCTGAGGAACTTTACAATTTGAAATACACAGATTTAAAAAACAGCCTTTTTGCCTACCCAAGAAAGGATATATTTCGGGACGAAACATAAACGCCCTTAGTTCCAAAAAGTAATAGAGCCACTCACCCCATATCGCCCACTATAAATCTGAGTAAACAAAAGTCAACCTTTCTCATACCACTACCTTGTATTGCAAAAAAATCACTCAGAAAGTAGCGTTGCCTTCATGCGGTGGAGTGAGACGAGGACGACATGATTTGTCTCGAACTATAATTGTTCTGCACACATCTTAACAAGCCGTTCCCATGCAATTTGCAACCTTACCCACTCTCTTCCTAATCCTTCCAGGGAAAACCCGTGTCAAGTCTCGCATGAGTCACAATAAAGTAGCCGACTTATGAAAAGAAGCTGGAGTAAAGTAACAAACTGGAAAGATGTTTAAAGATTAAAATAAATAGCTTTTCATGTTATTGCTTGACCTCTTTACTTTAAATTTAGTAGACCTATACGGGATTTTCCGAGCAATTAGAAAGTATTGTTCTCGGCTGGAATAATCCTACTCTTCTGAATGAGACAGGAATGTCACTTTTCAAACAACAGTTTGTAAATGTCTATAGTTTGAGGTTTTAGTAAATACTTTCTTACAGGGAGCAGCTAAAATACATGTGTCCTACATCTCCACTTATTTTCTCCTAATCCAGTAAAGTGAAACAGTGCTTGCAGTTCTGTTGTGTCATTCATTTCACTCAGTTCTCTAGTTTTAGTATCTACAGTATAAAGTGCAAGTGAGTTTATCTACTGCTTTTAACTAACTAAAATGACCCCTGTATCTTCAACCCTAACGACAAAAATAAAATAATGAATTGCGATGGATGAAGCTTTCCTTACAGATGGAAAAATAGTAACGTGTCAAGTGTGCGGTAAAAAAGTAGGGTGCTCTATGAAATCACAACTGGAGAATCTTACTTATCCTATACCTGCCAGATATTGATATTAAATATTTTCATGATTTTACATGTTTTGGTACATATTCAGCTTATTTTTCTTACATAAATATGTACATATTTCGCACCTTGATATTACATAAAAATCCGGTCCCTATTTATAATAATTAACTCTCTGAAGAACTAAATTTTCTTTAATGAAAAGAAATCATTCTCTGCAGTGGTAACATTTTCCACTGCTTTGGGCAAGTGCTGGATGATAGTACATATACCCATGTTTTCATTTCTTACAATTTGGACGTATCTTTTCAGGAGATGACAGGAAAATGAAAGTATATTGTCTTTGTACGATGACTTCAGATTTCGATTTGTCAGATCACAGGATGGCTTCCAGTAATCAACTATCTGATTTTTGTAATTGTTGGCTGTATATTTTCCTTCCTGAAGAATGATTTCTTGACTGCCATACTCATTCGCTTCTCTGCACAATGCTGGCAGATACTTGCTATGGGCACTATTAAAAGTTGCTTTAATTTCCTGTGTACTTGGCTTATTTGTGTATTACTGTGTGTGTGTGTGTGTGTGTGTGTGTGTGTGTGTGTGTGTGTGTGTGTGTGTGTGTGTCTGTCTCTGTCTCTGCCTCTGCATGCGTGCATGCAGGTTTTGAGAGCAAATAGCTCATGTTGTATGTAACAAAGTGTAATACTATATTGATGGAAATTCCATAGTTTTCTTAGAGAAATGTTTTCCCCCAAATGTTTAACTCCCTCTTCGGTAACTTTTGTGAGTAGAATCGTGATTTTTGGCCATATCGATAGAAAATCTAATAAGAATCATTTATTCCTGTGGCATAATTGAATGGCATGGACGATTTTCGTGTAAATGTAATTTAAAAACCATTAATTTCAAGCCACTGAATGATGTGAACAAATTGCAACATTGTAGTCACGAGAGGAAGGTGCGAGGGTAGTTCATCTAGAGAGCCAGACCTGAGTTCATTGACGACTTACATTTGTATTATGAGAAGAAAGAGGAGTGTGTTAGTGATGTTGCCAGACTGCTGAAACTTAAAACTTAGTTTTCTAATTAACCAGCATTTAATCAACAAAAGGTAATATAGGTTTTCTATTCATTGTACCCTATTGTCCCTTGCAATCTGCAGGATTATTTCACTTCTACATATGTAAGTGATGGCAGGATAAAAAAACTTATTCCAATATACAATGTGTCTGCCTTCATTCAGTACCATCTTAATTTGCCTTAAATAAGAATTTTCTTTCTCTTATGTCATACTACATCATACTATTAAAACAGCCCTGTTCCTCACTCCTACCATATCCAGATATGTCGCTTATTGAAAATATCTAGTTGATAGCTACAGGTTGGGTAGGTTCCAGAAATGTTATTCATAAAATTTTTCACGTCCCGTTTATCTATAAGGATAAATTCTTTAAATGGGAAAACGGACTGGATCTTAATATGTGACCATATTTTAAAAATTTGAAACTAGAACTGGAACTACTGCCCGTGTCTCACTTCTTGAGCTGTTTCTTTGCGGGTCGAGACGCAGAGGGGAGAGTGGGAGGTCCTGGGTACCGCATGTGCCTACTACCCTATGTTCAACACATCGGACATTTTAGGATTCCTTTTGTCAGCTATGGAACAAGACAAGCGAATATATAATCTATCCTCTCACAAAATAAATTATGTCCTACTCATCATTTCCTGTAACTAAACACTAATACCAGTGGTAGACTGCAGTCTCTACTCGAGATTATCGACCTAATCGCGATTACGGTTGTCATGTGTACACATCCGTAAACTCTTCCCTCTGTGGCAGTGTTTGTCAAACTTTTTCCACCGCGAAACCCCTTTTAATCTAAAGTGTAACTGCGGAATCCTTGTAATATTTTATTAGTATTTAAGTGAAAGCTAGTATCTCAATAATTCTGTTCAGTGGGACGAATGTATTTGCTTTTTAAGCCTTCAATCTGGTTTTATGGCGGAAAGTTGTAGTCACATTTCTACTGTACTGCATTTTGTCTTCTTGGTATTTTGTTTTTTAGTAAACACATACACAGAGAATCCAGTGATGAAAGTGATAAGTATTATTTTCCGTTTTAGATGTTCATTAAACATATTATTACGCATATTATTGGAATATTATTATTATTCATATTCTTCTATTATTATTATTATTATTATTATTATTATTATTATTATTATTGTTATTATTACGCATATTCTTGGATTATTATTATTATTATTATCATCATCATCATCATCATCATCATCATCTTCGGTGGTTTCTTGTTATTATTGATTCATATTTTCGTGACATTTATATATTTTTATAGTATCAACTAAGTATAAAATAGCCACCGGAGCAGCCCAGTCGGCTAAGGTGCTTGCCTATCGATTCAGAGTTGCGCTCGGGCGCGGGTTCGATTCCCGATTGAGCTGATTACCTGGTTGGATTTTTCCGAGGTTTTTCCCAACAGTAAGGCAAATGTCAGGTAATCTATGGCGAATCCCCGGCCTCATCTCGCCAAATGCCATTTCACTATCACCAATCCCATCGATGCAAAATAACCTATTAGTTGATACAATGTCCTTAAATAACCAAGTAAAAAAAAAGTAAAATTAAATTTAAAATCATATAGGGTTCACGGAACCCCAGAACATACTTTGAGAAATGCTGCTCTATGGTAATTCAGCAGTTGTCAGACTGAACGAAGAGTGGCCTAGTGTGTACATACATTTTCGGAAGTCTCCATCAGAGATAATAGCGATAGTGGTAATCACGGTTAGAGTACCCAGTATTATACACAGAAAAGATTCCTGGAATGGCATAGGAGAATGTTTTCACAACATGTAATATGCTGCCGTACCGCACGCTGCAGCTGCCGTGACGATGTGAACAGTCCTAAGTTATAAGCACTAGAGAGCTCTCGGCTCAGGACGTGAGGAACAGGCAGTATAGTCATCGGACTAGGAATACCTGTTAGTGATAGTGATGATAATGCCACTATCAGCAATACGAGGCCTGTCTAAAATGTATCCGACCTTAAATTTTCCCGCGCAAAGTAGTGACTCTAAGGTGGCGCCACTGTGCACGGTGGAAGGAGGAACCGTAATGCGCATGCTTGAATTTTTTCACCGCATTCGCTTGTGCCAGTCACTGGCTGGTGGTCGCCAAGTAAGGTGCTGTTCTAAGTGTTTGTCGGATTTAGTTTTCTCGCAAGATGACAACGAATTGAGCAAAGATACTGCATCAAATTTTGTCAAAAGCTTGGTGATTCTCAAAGTCAAACAATTCGTAAGATTCAGCAGGTGTTTGGGAAAGATGCGATGGGTGTAACACAAATTAAGGAGTGGTTCAACCGATTCAAAGATGGCCGCACATCAGCGGAGAGTGAGCAGCGTTGTGGCAGCCCCAAACTGCTCGGAGTGCAGCTGTTGTTGTTGTTGCGAAATTTGGTGATGGCAGATCGTCGTTTGACCATGCAGGAGATTGCCGAAGAGGTTGGAGTGAGTAAAGATTCTGCACATGCAATTTTGCGTGATGATTTGAACATGAACCGAGTGGCTGCGAAATTCGTGCCAAAGTTGTCCCCGGAACAAAAAGACCTCCGTCGTGACGTTGCACAGGACCTTCTGGACACCGCCAACACTGATCCTGGGTTTCTGAACACCGTGATAACTGGAGATGAGTCATGGGTGTACGGGTACGACCCAGAAACAAAAAGACAGTTGTCGCAATGGAAGCATCCCGAGTCTCCAAGGCTGAAGAAAGCATGGCAGGTGCGAAGCAAAATCAAGGTGATGCTGACTGTTTTCTTTGATGTCCGTGGAATTGTGCATCACGAATACGCACCGGAAGGACAAACGGTGACAAATGAGTACTATCACGATGTTTTCCGGCGACTCCGTGATGCAGTTCAGCGCAAAAGACCAGACATGTGGACGGCGAACAACTGGCACTTGCATCACGACAACGTCCCCGCACATTCATCCCAATTGATCCACACTTTCTTGGCCAAACATGGAATTACAAACGTTCGCCAACCTCCCTACTCTCCAGACCTGGCTCCTTGCGACTTCTGGTTGTTTCCAAAATTGAAGACACCACTGAAAGGATCCCGTTTTGAGAGTAGAGAAGAGATAATGCGGAACGCGACGACGGAGCTGAACACCATTCCAAAAGGAGACTTCCAGAGGTATTTCCGGCAGTGGAAGGATCGGTGGGCTAAGTGTGTGCAAGCACAAGAGGCCTACTTTGAAGGGGATTAGGGTCCCAACCCCGTCAGGTATTTGAAATATTTTTTCTGGCTAAAGGTCGGATACTTTTTAGACAGGCCTCGTATAGCAGATTCAGCAGCTTTAGCAAGCAGCATGGACGATATTTCTGGGTTGGAATAAATTTTGTAAAGTGAGTATTATTATTTCTGTTATCAATATTTTAAACAAATAATATTATTTGATTTAGAGTTTAAAGGACCTTACATATAATTTATTTTGTAAGCTGTTAATATTTTCTGTTTGCATGGTATTGCTTCACTCTATTCGGACATGCAGAATCCACCTTCTCCTCAACACCCCAAGTTGTTATGTAGGTCACCCACACTGATATAGCAATTTCTCTGTAGTTACATATGATTTCGTTCTAACGATTTACATATTTCATTAATATTAATGATAATCACATGATACCTTCATTCTGGTTGGATGATCGTCATTATTATTATTATTATTATTATTATTATTATTATTATTATTATCATCATCATCATCATCGTCCATGCATATTTCCCTAATATCAACACAAAGGAAAAAGTGACATAGTCTTCATGGACTCTCTATAATTGCATAAATGTTATGTTGTTCGTGATTGTTATTGTGAGCATGGTTGGCACTATAAAGATGTTTGGGATTTTATCTAAATTTTTATATTTCTTTTCATTTCTGTCTTTGTACTCCCTATACTTAAATTTATTAAGGCACAACATTATTGTTCATTATTTTACAATTGTTTCCTCATGCCATGAGGCCTACTCTTGAGAAAACAATGCAGTAGTCGAAACCATTCACACATCACTGTGATGCCAATCAGTTGTTGAAATTATAATGAATAATAATATGTTGTTAAAGAGAATTGGATTCTTTTGGAAATTAATACCACAATGAAGTATTTTAGATTTAAACTATGTTAAATTAACTATTTGTCTTTATACTTCCCAGCTTTATTAATCATTCCCGTTTGTGTACTAATAATAACTTATGATTAAATTAAAATTTACTTGAATATTTCGTCAATACATTTACTGTACATACTCCCAGCCTGAGTGGAACAGCGCCTGCTCATATTGCTTACATACTGTAGTGTTTTGGGATGTCATCACTGTATTAACAGAAAATGTACCAGATTTGTCGAATGTCAAATGTATGAACGTTTCATGCTAAAACTAGATCTGTTATACCCCTGAAGTGACTAACATATGAAATTTACTTTGAAACAGAAAGAGACCACTAGGTATATACTCGTGATAGGAAATTATTATTATTATTATTATTATTATTATTATTATTATTATTATTATTATTATTATTATTATTATTATTATGCTAATATTAGCCTGCTCTGATATATTGCCCATATTTTATGTTTGTAAATGGGAGTTCTGCATTTCTTGATTCTACTTTAAATCTGATGTAAAGACATTATGTCTTACATGATTAAATGATGTAGTTCTGAATATTACTGTGCTTGTGCATATTTGAAGAATTTTACAAACAAGTTGACTTCTAACATGTATGAGCTTAATTCCACAAAATGTTTAATAACTTCAAAATACTGTGAATTTATTTCAACTCAACAATAGGATTTTATTCTTCCAACAATAATTCCTTTTCACGCAACACAGTATTCGTTATAGCACTCCACCGACGACAATGACAATTTACTTGGACTATTACGAACAACAATGAACTGTTAATCTTAACTAATATTTACAAAGCACTATTTACAAATCAGAACTATCAGTTCTCAGTTCACAGTTCTTCTAGCTCAGTCACTCGAGTTCACAGAATCTCGAACCACAGACCTTCAGAGACAGTTCACTGTACTCGAACTCAGGTCCCTCCAACTGCGGTTCACTGCACTCGAACTCAGGTCCCTCCAACTGCGGTCCACTGCACTCGAACTCAGGCCTTGGGATGCTGATACAGTTGCAGACGCACACTTGAGTCGAACTCCGGCACACAAGACTGGCTTGCTTGCTCTGGCTTACTCACTCACTGAATAACTGAAAAACTGCTCGAGTTAGCTGGCGTTTCTTCTTTTATAGCGAAATCATAGTTGCGAGAAATTTCTACAGGTGTGCAGAGAATTATCTGGATATCTCCACTTCGACGGACTTCTCGAAGAGTCGGGAGGGTCCGTCTCCCCTTTTCCGTACGCAGCAGTTGCGCGCACTCTCTCTCCACTCTCGCGCCGTGTAGGCCCTTTCCCCGCCGCGCGCCGTACCACAGTGCTCCGTGAAGCCCGCGCGGTCTGCTCTCTTGCGGGACGCTGGTCGTGAGCTGTTACAATACTCTCTGAAGTCGATTTTTCCTGGTTATTATTTTCGTGAGAAATTCTCTCTGTGAGTTAGCTTTTCTTACTCTTTATACCAAGTACAGGGTCCTGCACATGCTTCCTTCCCACTGCAAGCTTAGCGACATTTTCTGCTATATATGCCTCTCACAGTTACTGCAATATCAGCTGTTGTTTCTACAGTAGTAAATCTGGTTTCCGAAACCTGTTTCGTGAGGAAAATGTCCTATACAAGTGCATCGTACCTCTGTCACAAGACACGTTTAATGTGTCCCCTTCCTACTTCAATACTTTATTGACAAATCCAAAGATTGTTCTGAAATACTCGACTAATAACTTCTTGCAAAATTTTTTAAATATCTGATATTTTCTTTAATATTTTGTATAACTTAAAACTACTCGCTACAATATGCTAACCACAATTCTGAAACAATTACAAAGAACACAATAGCTTACACTATACTACATGCAAATGAGTAATCCGTTCTGTGCTCTCAAACAATTAGAAAAAAACACAATAGTTGTACTATATACAAATAAGTAATCCCTTCAGTGTTCTCAAACATTTAGGAAAAACACAATAGCTTGCATTACATTACGCTTGAATGAGTAATCCCTTCAGTAGCTCCAAACAGATTGAGGTATGCCCATGAACTTTGGAGCATATGACAAGTAATTGACATGAACTGCATGCATACAATGCTTAGCAAATGCCCTTGGCACATATGACAAGTACACTGTGGAATGAAAAATTTCTGTACATCTCATGACATCATATACAGAGGGCTGTATAAAGAAAGTTACAGTAAAAACCCCTGTTTCAATGCTTGGTTGGTGGACATGCTTTACACCTGTGTAATAATATGCTGTATCTGTAATACGACATTTTTACCGAGTATAAAAAAATTAATTAAATATTATGAGCTACATTTACACCTTTATTTCTTAGTATATTACAATACAATTACTGTTCAGTACTTAAAAATTTTACATCTTATAAAAATTCACTCCATTTGGTCTGTGTTGTGACAGTTTCTTTAAAGCACATTGTCATATTGCTTAATGGCAGCAAGATATATAATAGATTTACCTGTTTACAATCTGAATGATGTTTCATTCATGCCATCACTTCACTTATAATTATTTCTCTAACTTTGTAACATTTCAGATCTAGTGCAGAAACACTTGGTCCATCAATATGATCTTCACATTGAGATCAGTTTGTCACTCGCCATATTTTTTTTTAAAGAAACCTTTTTTTCGTCTTCCATTCAAAAGTTGTGTTTTTTATTATTTTTTTTATAAAAAAATTGCTGCATCCTGAAACAATTTCATTGCCATTTTCTTCGGAACCAAATGAGATACAGACCTGGAAAATATCTCTTTTTAAAGATGTTTTGATGGACTTTAATTTGATGTGTAACATATCGAGTATTACGATATAAAAATATTTCTTTAAATTCAAATTAAATTTTGTCGATTTAAAAAGCGTTGATTTTAGAAGTTGGAAAGAAAAAAACACAACTATTTCATACCGTCATCTTACACCTCGCAAAATTTAATTTTCGGATCATAATGGTACCAAGTGTTAACAGGATTATAAGTTTCATTATGTAAGGAGAAGTGACCAGGATATCAGATTTAGCCTTTGATAAAAGTTTGGCTTCAGACAAATCTAGCTGACTTATCAGCAATTATTTTAAACAACCTGATATTGGTTAATAAAAATTCTGTTTCAAGTATATAACTAACAAAATTAATTCAATTTATAAGAAGAAAACATTGATGGCGACGTGCATCAACCTCGGTTAAAAATGCAGTAATCATAGATTAGGAAACGACTGTTACACAGTAACAGTGCTTAAAATGTAATTTCTGTGCACCATTCATAATCAGTGATTACTTAAACATGGTTAGCTGACACCTCATTTAACCAGACTGAAGTCTGATGGTACACTGTTTCTACAAAATGACGAAAGGAAAGCATCCATATCTCTGCAAAGATAATAGTCAACGTCTAAAAACGACTGTGCTTACTCCATTCTACATTGACATGAACGTGTCCTACATTTTTGCGTTGTATTTGTTTGCCTTTGGCCACTGTTATATTTTCGAGTTCAAGAAATGGATTCGGAACATCTCAAAATCTGTGCTTCAGTGGCTGGTCATGATAATATCTTTGAAAAATATTGGAGTGCAAGAGGTCAAATGACTTCATTGTCAAATGCCTGGCATTAGAAAACAACATATTTTCGAGTTACATTTCCTTGTTTTTCAATGCTGTTAGGTTAAAATCGTACAAAATGGAAAATTGAATGCAAAAAATGATTATATCCCAATGTTGTTTTCATGGATTATGAATTTTATTATTCGATATTATGCTTTCTTCTGAATATTAATATGATGAACATATGTGATTATTTTTTGCCAGTAATCTTTCTCTGTGTCATCGTCATTTTGAGATGAAATGTGGTTTTGCTTCATTTACATCTTTCTTTCAATTGAAGGCATGTGAATAGGGAATATATTAATATTATTTTGAACGGCATCATTTGTCCATAACCTTCAATAGAGTATACTAAATTACAGTTATATTATATGCTCAGAAAACCTTGTGTTACAAGACTGAAAGGGGGAATATGGAGATATACATGTTTATATGCTGGTAGTAATTATTGACATACTTTATTGACTGCACAATTTACTTGTGTTTACATCATAGTTGCTTACATACACATTATACATATTACATTTATTTCATTTAATTTCTTTGAATAGGTTCATTAAGTCGATTTGTATTTATTTTTTTCTTTGATAACACATTGTTTTGAAAATACAAGGCAAGATTAATTTTCTTTGCATTTCACTTTTCCCGCACTTATCTTTGTTATAGATATCTCAGTTTTCTAGTGAGGAAGATCAGAAACACCTAAAAGTATATGTGGAAAATTCTTACTCATTATTTAAGCAACAGAAAAATCAGTTTTACAGTGTAAGAATTAACAATGAACAGTAAAGGGCTCTTGATAAATAGAGTCATTGTTTTTGTCGATTTTGTAGCTTATGTTTTGTGTTTTCCATTGAAATTGAATTCTTGTATGTTTTAAGTGTTGATTAGCATAGTTCATCTTATCAATATTCACATTAAGTGACAAATATGTATGAATCACACTGCTTCGTGTTTGAATTGATATTTGATTAGTGTAATTCTATCAACTAAATGCATATTTTGTTACAGGCAAGTATTATTTGTTTGATGGACATACTCAGACACGTTTGTGCAGATAAATATTGGAATTAATTTTCTTTGAATTAGATATTGTCACTTGTCTCAGAGGCTTATAGATATGTGAAAATATTCGATATTTAATGCACTTAAAGATTTGGTACAATTGAAGCATAACAAGTTTTCAGTAAGGAATTATTATAAAACAATATTGATAGTATTCAGTTCTTAATACTGGTCATTTGTTTCTTTGTATATTCCAATGAACATTCATATATATGTTTAAAATTACGTCTTAATATGAATTTTTAGTCTGTAGTGGTGATTGTGTTCAGTATTAGACTTTGAGTATTTCACTATGCCCTGGAAATTAATATCTCAACATTTCGGAACTATTTACAGATTCCATCATTAGGAGAAATAGGCATGACATGAAACGTCACTTACTGTGTTGGGCTCATTACGTTTAGTTACGCCATGCCCAGTTTGGAATATACAAATATAATAATGACCTTGATAGTGTAGGTACCTCTCAGGTTGTACCTATTTGCCTTGAAGAGACAGAACCTATATGTAGTTAAAATTTTTTGAACATGTTAAGTTCCAGGACATACGGTATCTAAAAGTCACTTTGTGATGGTGTCTTGAGCTCATTGTGTAATAATTTGATTTTTTCGTCTGCTTCTTTCACCTTAGTATTAAATTTTTGTTTAGAGCATACTTAAAACTGTGTTTCCAACACCAATATGTATTTTATTTGTAACATGTACAAATAGTGGTACTTTCAAAGAGGAAGTATTGTGTGAAAAATTACTTACAAAAAAAAAAGAGCAGTTATAGAGTTATAAAAGCTATAATTCACAGCATTTAACTAAGACTGCTTAGTTATTTTCATAATATATTTTCCAAGATGCAATTGTAATCTGTTATGCTGAATATTGGACTGTTAACCAAATGTACAACCTATTGCCCAGCATTGGGATGTATAGCTGTTTATATGTTCTTTGCTTCATACTCGTTTGCATGATATTTCAGACAAGTAATGTTAGCATTTGTACTGTGAAAGTTTGAACTACATTCTATTAGGTACAAATGATTTCTCTCCTAAAACGTCTATACATCACCAATGCAATGTAGTTAGTTATTTTAATTTAAATTCTTGTTATTTGAATGCCGGTGTGTGTTTTTCCTTATAACAGCATTAATATACAATTTCTGTCTTTGCAATATTACACTTATGAATGTGATAATTCCTTTGAACGGCATTGAACTAACAAGTGTTTAATTAGTGGGTACTAGATTATGCACATTTTCCAAATTGAACCTTTGCTTTACAGTAATTGTGTAACAAAGTTTTAAAAACACATCAGGCTTTGATTTCTTCCCATTATTTTTAGCATTGGTTGAATTTTGAGAAAGTGCTTAGTAGTATACATAAATTTATCACTTGCAAACATGTGCAATATTGTGGCCCATTTATTATTTGGAAAATGATAGGTCCCATAATACATGAAGTAGGACACTTAAAGATGACTCACATAGGAAGTAAAATATGTATTTGAAACTGTTATCTTACATAAAATTCAGTCAAACCAAAATAAACTATTATAGAGGATATTACATTTTTTTTATTTGGAGTATGTTTATTCAGTAGGGCTGTTGCCATAGCACACAATAAACCTTAGAGCCTGTTAGGCCTCTTAGAGACTTCTGAAATCGTGGTCATATATTTAGAAAGTTGTGTGTGAAATACATTTGCCTGCAAGATTCAACACCTTTGTGGAAATGTGTCAAGAAATAATTTCGCTGAAGAAGATAGAGCAGTAGTCGAATATATAAGGTATGGGAAGATAGAACAGTAATCAAATATATAAGGTATGGAAATTGATTTGTGACTTAGAAGAAGATTGAATTATATATTTATAGTATAATGTAGGGTTATTTCACTATGAGAAGTTCTTTTTGGTGTCTACAACTATTTTATGTCAGTGTTTCTGAGAGAAGGTTTGGGGTAAGTACCCTAAGTCATTATAAATGTGTGCTCTTGTAGCAGTTTTGAAAACATCTTAGAGTTTTTTGTTTTGTTTTTGAGAGTATGGGTGAAACTCGGAATTGCTGAGGAGTCTAAGGTATTGCAGAAATTATAGTAACTTCAAATTGCTATAAATGTTCAAAAGCTACCAGTGGACCGGTTTGTTCTGGGTAAATTACAAAACTGGGAATTGATTCGGTATGACTTACCATTAATAAAACTGATGAAATGCGAATTTAATTATCTTTATATAAGATTCTCATCTATCCCAAACAGTTTATTTAATTTACATTTACTCTTGCTAATCTGGCCGCTTCTTGCATGGAGGAGTGCCAGATTAGTGAGAGTACTTAAGAATGAGCTGCGCCAACCACTCCACTTGTACTTCTAAATTAATACTAGAACGTTTCACAAATGGCCGACACATCTATAGGTCTATGTATATAAGTATATACGCAAATAAGTAATAGAGTATAACACATGGTACTGGTGCATATTTCCTAGAAAACTATTACAGTAGATGTAATAGGAAGTACACCTGGAGGAGGCCGGTTAATTGAGAGACAAAATTACTGGGGGTCAGATTACCGAGAGTCTGGTGTAATTACATATGAATGCGACGAAAACTTCATTGTATACTAATTTTAATATGTTGTTATAAATTTTTCATATAAAGGATGCACAACTTCTAATTTGGGATGGACATGATTCATATAACAGGAGGTACTGTGCAATGATCCAGCCTGGTACATTAACAATTCAAATTGCAGGGCCTTGTCGTTTAAACTCTTAATTTTTCATTGTAGTGTCAAGTGTAAAAAAAGTTTCATTCTTTGAAAGCCTCAGCCTATTTTAGATTGGTGCGAAACATGTATAAGATCATTATCTATTATACCTCAAATTGTATTAGACTACATAGTGTAGCCTATCTAACACACGAAAGAATAGAAGTGTGGGAAATTGTGGCTCTTGTGAGTTTCGGATAACGTTAACTATAAGTGTCTTATCCTTTAAATAAATGTAGTAAAATAATATTAATAACTTCCTGTTAGTGTAATTTTTAAATTAAGTTGCTTGCTAAGAGGTTATTCGTCATTTTCGTAAAATAAGTTTTTAAATAGGCCCTAAGCTGTATCCTATTCCATTTTGGAATTAATTTTTCTAAATGATTATAAATTCTTTTAAAATTAATGCCACAATCTTTCCTGTTTTCACTCATATTAGTTGTATACCGTCACCTCCTTTAAAGACACTTTAAGCACTGATTATTGGAGTGAAATTATGCAACGTAGTTCACAGTGTATATTAGATAACGAATAATATATATTATTTTGAACACAATGATGACAACCTTGTGGGCACAAATGTTTTCATCTTATTACAGTTTTCCTTCCTGCATTTTCTGTAAGGAGCAAAAATGTGAATGTCATTTGAAAAAGGTAAAGACTATGGAGAAGATGGTGAAAAATTTTCCATCAGTATTGTTGCACAAGTGGTTACTTGTATGTGGTTGTGTCATGCATTTTTGTGGCACAAGATAACTTCATGCAATAGCAAAACTACATGTCATCTTTCAATTGCCTCCTTCAGATGACATTCACAGCATTTCGTTATTCTATAAACTTAACAAGCAGTACCATGTTTCATTCAGAAAAACCGTCTACTTATATTTCCTAGCAAAATTCTGGTTCTTGAATTCTTCTTTGTGGAATATGTAATATACGTCCATTTTGTGGAGGTTATTCTGGATTCTGGTGTGAATGATTCATCCATGTTTCATTTCTTGTAACAGTACACCTAAAAACACACTGCCTTGCCATAGTTAATGATCCAGTTGTAACAGGGTTAGTTCTCTGCCCAGTGCAATGTTATTTGACATTTACAGAGAAAAACTTCCCAGTATTGAATGACATTACAAATAATGTGGCGAGTGCTCCCATACTATATCACACACCTCACTAAATCAGCAACCAGTGAATGGTCAAGACTTTAATGCAAACCATTTTATTGTCTCTTGTAGTTATTCATCTGCCACAGTATTCACTGGCATTGAAGTTCGTCCTGTTCCCAATATGAGATATTTTGACATATTGTGAACACTATTATCTGCCTGCAAAGGTTGGATAACTGCATACACTTCCCTGCTGGACCAACTGTTCAATGCATTACCATTTCCATTGTCATTGCTCTGCCCAGCATGACTCTAGTGCCCTCTCTGGATAGACATACACTTTGTCACATTCTCTAGAGCAGCAGAAAACTTAAAATTCTTGTCATATTATGTTTCACATTTAACACATTGGAAGATACTTTCTGCATGACCCAGTACAAATTTTTATTAGAAATCTGTCTACAAATTTGTTTGGGGATTGAATCGCTTTACGTGCAACTCTGTATATATATTTCCACAACTTATTATGGTAAATTACCTTGCATTTTGCCTGTGTGTAGTTAATATAACTTGCTGTTCTTAAATATTTTCACATCTGTGCAAAATATCCTGACATAAGATTTAAAAATGTTATGAAATAAGAGGCACGTGCAAATTGCACATGGTATGTGAACAAAGTTGCTTAATTGAAGTTACGTTATAAAAATATCATATAGTGAATTACCCTATAAGATGCCCCCAAAAGTGCCACACCATATGAGTCATTCCACGTCAAATCGCACAAAATTATACAAATTTTGACCTTCATATTTCTGATTGCGTTTATATTTTTTTTTACCAACTCTATGGGTCTCATAAACCAACAAGTGTATTTTTATTTCCTCCTAAGTCCACATGTTTCTAAAATATTACATGTTAAAATTTGTTAAAAATATCGCACAATGCAACATTTAAAGCGTCATATTTCTGACGATATTGATGTTAAAAATTTTTTGAAAAATGCTTTTAAAAGCTTAAAGTACTGTCTTTTATTAAATATTTACTAACTAATTTTAATATAATTATTTCAAATATTTATTTATAATTCAATTTTTAAAACATATACGTCAATGTGAAATAGCCCTATTAAAAATATAAAAAAATGCCTACTAGGTGCACTGAAGTATTTTTAATAATTCCAGAAAAAATCAGAATGGGATCTCCAATAGTTTAATGGGAATTTAATTACTTATGACAGAATGTGTAGCGGTCAGCGCAGCAGCAGTGGACGGGAAGTGTTAAAGCACGCTAAGAGGTTTATTGGCGCTGGATAATTGACTGAACGTTGCAACATTACACCCAGTACGGATCAAGTTACTCGAGGAAACACTGCTAATTTACTTATTATATCTTCAAATAATTGTACATTATGCTTTTCAAATGTTTCTTTTCATTCACATTTTAAATTTTCATTCGCCTACCTTCTTTCTTGAAAGAAAATTGTTTTACTAAATCTTCAGTTTTTGACAACGGAATGAAAGAATATAATTTTAATGTTTGGTTTTAGATTATGGTATCTGGCCTGCAAATTTTCAGTGTGGTTTTTGTGCTTATTGAATGGACAAAATATAAGTGACACGTTAGAAATGTTTTTTGTGACTAATCAAACAGTTTTTTTTTTGTGTTGTTATAGGATCTTGTATAGGCTAACTCTCGTGGCAAGTCTTTTAACAGTATCTCCAATGCCAACACATGGACCTTTACCATGCGACATTGCAAAGAAGTGTCATTCAGCACTAATTCCATAATCGTCGTCATGTAAGCAATTTTTTTTTTTTTTTTTTTTTTTTTTTGTGAACTTGATCCATTGGAAAAGTAGATGATTTTTTTCAAATCGGTGAATTCTTGCTTTAAGAAATTGATTGCTTCGGATTGAAAAAAAGTGAAAGGGATCGGTGTCATGTTTCATGGTTTCTGAGATGACATTACTTTTGTAACGAATTTCTGTATCTCCTTTGAAATATACTACGAAAGGATTTATTTATTTATTTATTTATTTATTTATACAGAATAAAGAATATAATTACAAATAAGAGAAATAGAAATAAAATAATACAATCAATATAAAAAAAGGAGATGCAGTAGTATTAACAAAATTTGAGACCGAATGAGCAGCGCTCGTGTTTGGTCACAGTTCAGATATAATATTAATAGGCCTATAAGAGAATATAAAATAAAATAAAGTAGCAAGTAAAATTAAAATTGTACTGTATTGTGGCTTGGCATATGTTCCAATGCACACCTTGTATTGAATCTTGTATTACAAATGAATAATTTTCAGAAAAGTCTGCAATAACTATGTAATTTTCAGGTTGTACTTTCTTTGCATTCCGTCAAAAATAAAATATGGCTGACTTTTGAATGGATGATGATGCATCTTCTACATGAAAAACTTAACATGCTAGGGAGCCTTTTACTTTTGAAACTTTTCACGGGGGTATCGTTTTGTTGTATCTTTCTTTTCTTGATAGGGGATTCTATTGACATCAAACTCTTGTTTAATTCCTCAATATTACTGATTTCTAGCACTGTATCCATAGAACTGCTAGAAGAAATACTGGGATAATCACTTTCTCTGTCCGCACTTTCATTTGATTCATGTTTATTAATATCACAAGAACTACCGGCTTCACATATAATTTCACCTGACGTATGCGGAAATTGATTGATTTTTACGGAACAAATCACATATTTGCACACTCAAAGACTCCTTTAAATTGAGCTTTATCAATAAGTCGCGACTTACGCGTCTCAGTATACTTTTCTTTTTAAAAGCGTGATTAGGAAGGTAAATGGATTTAAACACTTGTTATATATTATGCGATCTTTACCATCACTCATGTTGTATAGAAGTCACGTCACTGCGCTAAATTCAAACCCAAACTGATTATTTTTCTCTCATGCCATCTGTTTACTGCCATAAAGTTTATTGCCTTACCCAGTCTTGCTATCATCAAACACTTGGCTATATTACAGTATAAACTGTGAAGGGCTTCCCCCTGAGCTGACAATAATAAAATAATTTTAGATAAGATATTTACTGTTCCTTAAGGTATTAATCATTTGATGATTAGTATGGTGACATCAGATGCAACGGGAAATTTCCACGGGCAGCCTTCTAGCCTATGGCTGCAAGCAGTTCATTAGCTGGGCATCGCGAGCGTGTGCATGCCTCCGGAAAATAAATTGTTACAAATGTATAGGTGCCGATCCCATATTTATAAATGCAGTAGTTTACAGATAATGCATCAGCGAACAAGTCTATATTTTTTTCAGATTTTTAACTTGGCTATTTAATATAGTAATTTTGCTTTGAAAAAGAAATGATTAAAAATATAGGCCAAATTTTAAATTTATTTGTGATTGGCCTAAAGTAATAAAAAGTGTTGTATTTCGTCTTTCAAATGCGCCAAACCGCAAATCTCAATTATATGTAGACACAAAGTTCCAAGCGAGTTTATGTAACAGTGCACGCATAATTTGCGTAACTTCAAATATTCATAACTACACAAATAATTAATAATTGTGAAAATAAAAAAATACGGGTCTCCTTATTTGATGTCTGGAATTCATGAAAAAAAATTCGACCATTTCCGAGAAGGTCGTGTTTTATTGCTGTGCGATTTGACTTGGAATGACTCATATGTGAATTATGATAACTGTGATAGCAGGTATGTCATTATTTTGATGAGAAATTTTGTCAATGGATTGGCCATAGGGGACATGTGGAATGGGCTCCCCAATCCCCAGATTTGAATTCAATGGATTTTGCAGTGTGAAGCTGCTTCAGAACAAAAGTGTAGTGTGAAAATCATGAACAAACAGCATCGACTTGAGCGATTCAGAGTGGCATGTTCTTTCATCGGTTTTGGCAACGTGCATTCTGTGAGACATAGACTAGTTGTATGCCTATTGTGTTTTGACACTGGTGGCCATGACATGGAACAAATATATTGTACTGCAGCCTGTGGTGCAGGACTTTTGTACTATTCTGTACAATGCAATTGTGTCGAAGTATGTGATGTCTTAAACTTTCATGCAACTTATTGTACATGAGAAGTGACAAAAGTGCGCAATTTAGGCTTATGTTTTGCATATGTTACTGAGGAATATAATAGTCATGTAAGCGTCAACACACATTGTGTAATTAATGAGCAGGTACATTTTTACAGTGTTTGTATACCTGGAAGTTCTAGGAATGTTACAAAAATACATTAATAATGTTAGTCCTATTTTATGGCAGTCTTGTGTTGTCTGCATAAGGAAAATAGTTTTTGTTTAAAAATTCTCTCCGTACATAATACACGATGCCTGCATATATGCAGACATCGTGTATTATGTGTGTGTGTATATATATATATATATATATATATATAGATGAGGAGGTGAGACCTGGCATGTGAGCTATGCAAGAGGGGAAAGAATGGACTATCAGAAAGAGAGTTTGTTTCATGATGGTTAATATATGAACCTCCGACATGGAAGTTCATCTCAGGCTAAAACCTATCTTCCACCTTCATACCCATTAGTGATATGGCCATGGCACATAAAGTCACAGGACAGATCTTGTCTCCTCTACATACATACATGCATAATTTTCTGCCCAAGGTCAGCTCTTTCACTGCAAACCCAACATTCTCCAATCTTCCCTATTTTCTACCTTCCTTTTAATCTCTGCATACGATCCATAAATCTCGATGTTGTCTATCATCTGATTTCTTCTGTCCCAAACTTTATATGTATTCATATTTTGTAATGTTCTGGTACAATTTTCATATTTTATAGAAATCTTCCTATTTTTTGGCACAATTTTTTCCCCTCTGTTAATATTTCTATAACTACAAGTAAACCTGGCTTTCCGGATATTATAAAGAGTCAGTTGGGATGTTTTACTTTAATGTCAATGAATTCGAGAAGTCAAAACGAAAAAAACTTGTTCCTATTCCACCTTTGCTTTTTCTGTTGAATCCAACAAAAGTCTTTTCAGTGTTGCCATGTCTTTACATACGTGTAAATTAATGTTTTAAACATCATGAAACATCATCAATTTTGCTGTCTACTTAATTTCTTCTCTTTTTGAAACTTCATGGATTTTTCACTGTACAAAGCAGTATTATCTTTTGCCAGAAAATATAGAAAAGTTACTTGTATTGTTTAGTGATCAGTGTTGAGTCCAGTCATTGTGTTCTCTTCATTGTAGAAAATTGAGTTATCTAATTCCTGCATTTAGCTAAGGATTTTTTAATACTGAAATGTAGATTTACTGTATTTCATTTGGTAGCATATTAAATATAGACAAAAGTATTAATCTCTAAAAGACTTATTTTTGTTAATAACAATGTAAACGTTGTCCAAATGGTTCAAGAATGAATATATTTCATGTTTTCATATTTTTCCAAAATAAAGATAGTATTTTGGAAAATGTTCTTCTTTTTGTTCCGGTTTCTACTGATAATGTGATATTGAAGAAACTGTGTTTAAAATTATTAAAACAACAAACTAAATTTTAAAGTACATACTATTTATAGTCTTTTAGTTGGGAGTCCACCTGGTATTGTTGTTCCATTGTATTCATTGTTTAATATTAGGATGTATCTTAAAAATCAATTTTATAAATTTAAAGATTTGAAATTGTTAAGTGCAGCTCATATGGGGAGATTTCATACATAAAATGGACTTCTAGCAATGGGGGACATTGATTCCTTCAAGAGGTTAAATAATTTTCCGATAGGCGGCATATTAATCGGATTCTGCGTGTGTATGATCTGTGCTGTAGATCAATCTGATATGACCGGCTGGTTTTCAACTTTAATGCTTTGAACACAGCAATGATCACGTGATATGTTTTGTTACCCACGTATCACGTGTGTTTTTCTATTCAACTATCAGGTAAGGAGTTGAAACTTACTTAATGATATTATGAATGGAAATGTATTTACTGAAATAGATAAATGTAAATGAAACATATTAAGAATTTTTGCAGTATAGCTTTCACATATAATGACTGAGCTTAATGTAAGGTGAAGTGATTCACATACTGTAAGCAAACACACACAAAATTCTTTATAAATAATATGTCAACATTGGCTATCATTCTAGCATGCCTGAGAAGATAAAGACCAAAACATGCTATATGCCTGGTTATCTTGGCTGAAACAGGAGGGATGGTTGTCTTGGCTGAAACAAGAGTGACCTTGACTTGGCATTTTTTGCTTCCTGAGAGATGTTGAGAGGTATGTAATATTTGCATACTTAACATATTTGTTTGTCACTTCTGTAGTTGGATCAATAGAGTGTAGAGTGTAAATACAATTATGTTTTTGTTTTCGTTTTAACTCGTTTTTCTATACAAGAGCCTAACCAAACTTTAAAACATACAATTAATAGTATGTTGCCTTATTGTTACAATCAAACTGTGCACATGTTTTATAGTAAGAACATTACAAAAGGAATCATAGGAAAAGGGTCTTATTTAGTGTCGTAGACATTTATTTTCATATTAAATTATAAGGTGGGATATTAGTATACCCAGTATAAACAATAAATGGACCTCTCTGTAAGTAGTAGAATAATCTTTTACCTAAACTTCAGCTGAAATGAATTTGAGAGTGCATAGCAGTGACTGCATGCTCAGACTTGAATTACTCTCGTTTTATAAATTGTTGCCGAAAACAAAGCCAGTATTATGTAAAATTTCTAGGCAGTGTGTGAAGAAAAGCGTCTTTCATACTTTGGCTAGAATTTTTAGGCATTGTCAAAAATGCCTAGAAATTGTAGAAAGCTAACTAATTTCATATTTTGGCAGTAACATAATGATAGATCTAGAATGATAGTCGAACTGTATGATTCATGAACTTCGAGTTAGAAGAGTATTATGAAATTTGTAGCTCATAAATATTCCAAAATATATATAAGGTTAAACGATGTAGAAGTATTCTATTTAACTCTAATTATAATTTCCTCATTTTACAGGACTCAGCGGTGTGCAGAAAGTATGGGTATGCTGTACTCTGAACAGACTGCAAGAACACTGTCCTAGGTAAAATATGCAGCTGTCACTTTTCAGAGACTGATTTTAAAACAAACGAGAAAAAAGATCTCAACTGGCTGGCAGTTCCATCTTTGTATGGAATCACACATTCAAGTCCACAACCTTCTTTCCCTCTATCATTCATCTTACCTATTACATGAATTTTACTCGAAAATGAAGCTATCCAATTGTCTCCTGAAAATTCCTTCAACCCTCAAAAACCTATCAAAGAAAGTTTGCAGGTCTATATCCCTCCTCCTTCACCAGAAAACATACTCCCATTCCATCAGCAGCAAACAAAGATTTTAAATGACAGAACCTTCTTCTTCTGTGGTGTACCCAAAAATATGTATACTCTACATGAATACTGGATATTGAATTTATGTCGATTCCTTATCAGAGCTTGTAGTTCCAATGATTGGCAGTAGAGTGTAGTACAAAGCATCATGTGTGCATCTCAAAATATGAATGAAATTCAATAGCTACAAATACATCAGCTTCGCATGACGAAAAATGTATTCACTTCACCTACTTGCATGCCCTTTTTTTAACATCTTTTCTAAAACAATTGAGCAAACTTTGCATTTTACTTTTTACAAATTGTACAGTACCGGAAAAAAAGTAAAGGGCTGACTCTTGGAAGTCATTTCATAGTGCGATTATAACATTCGTGAGGATATTGACATGCCACGCAATTTTAACTCTGTAAATTACCAGCATTGTATTCTGTACAATACAGGGAATAGAGAAACTGACTGATGACATAACAACAAAAACAGTTATGCTTAATTATTTTTATAACACTTAACATAAAACATGAAATGCATGTGGAATTTTTACAAGAATGTACTGATGTATTGTTAATGTCCTGTGACATAAGTAATAGCAAAGACTATAATGACTAAACTAGTTGCTGGTAATTCAGGGCTCAAACATTGTAAGGGGAAACTCTTTCAAAGCAGTGTGTTACCTTATTTGGACACACAGAAGTGAAGTCTTTCATCTCGTCTCATTAGCTCAGATGGTTCAGACATCTGTGTGATATGTGGAGAGGAGCAGGTTCGAACCTCATCTCAGTGGTTCCCCCCCCCCCCCCCTGAATAACGTTAAAATGGAGTTTTACGGAGTCTGACTGATGTTTCAATTTGTTAACAAAAAGTGAAATAATTACTGCCCAATTTATATGGATTATTATTAAGTTGACCTTGAAGTAATGTTACAATGGTTAGCAGTAGAAAATTCAGCTAGATATCATTTTATGTGTAGTTAAAATCAGTTATCCGAAAGTCATAATCCCCATTTGACCTGGATAACAATCTGCTGTAGTTCTGATATTAATGTAAATGTATGTAAAGGAATGTAAAGGAATTCCTTCACAGCCCCATGGAGTCCACATTTTAAGTGTGTTTTGTTCAAAAGTATATGCATGTATAAAGTGGCTGAAAGTAAGAAAAATGCATAGTAATAATAATAATAATAATAATAATAATAATAATAATATGATTACTGCTGCTGCTGCTGACTGTACCTAATTGTTTAGATAATTTGGTGATCATACTTGTACATTATATTAATTACATTTTGTATGTTCTTTGTACTTCTTTCATATCTTTTTTATGGTACTTTCTGAATAAATATTTTTCTAATAATATTTCGTCTATTGTATTAATTTGTAACTGGAGTTGTCCATCTCGACACACATTGTACTACACATAAGGAAGCTGTATTCAATGTGAAGGTAACATGGATTTTTGGATTGTATACCTTAAAACAGTGATTCCCACCCAACCTGCGGAGTGATTTGAAAGGTCCACGAAAGTAAGGTGTGTTTTCCATTAGTATATTTTAACTAAGCTTAACTTTATCATGTTCTCTGATTTTTATCAACTGGCTGGAATATTTTTTATCTATCTCAGACTTTTGAGACAAGAGGTTAATAGAAATGAGCTCGCTTGAGAGACTTCTCTTGCATAGGAAGATAGCTATCTGATATTTTCAGTTTTTTAAATTCTAATCTTTGAGGACCAACAGCTCTGTGTTACATTTTTTAATTGATTGATGTAAAGCTGTAGTAAACTAAGCACTTGTTTTGAAAAAAAAAATACATTACCCTGCCTTAAAGTTATTTCGAACATTTCTTTGTGCGTAAATATATACTGACAAAGTATAACTTAGAAAAATTTAATTTTGTTTAAGTAATTATATGCAATTTACTTCAACTTCATTTTTCTTCAAACAAACATTGTAGCACTTAATTAAATATGGCTTTACACAGACCAATTTTTATCTTATATTGAAATTAATTAATTTAGAAAGGGACAGTTAAATTTTTTTTACTTATCTCTTCTTTAAGAATTGTGTTGTTTTTCTTAAGTATTTAGTTTATTTTTATCTCCATTAATTTATTGTTGTTTTATTGCTTGAATTAATTTTACTTCTGTTTTCATATTGACATTATTTATTATTGAGATGTTTTTGATTTGTATGTCTGGTGAATGACGTCTTGAGTGCCTTATGTTTATACAAGTTAAATAAATATGTCTTTTTGCTGACAAGTTGCAAACAATTGATTCATCAAAATGGAACGATGAAGAAACATACGAAACTGTGGATAAATTTGGCTAACAAGAGAGCATTATGAGTTTATTTTTCCATTATTCATGTTACAACTTACAAGCTTTTATCATTTAGATATAACATTGTTATAAGTAAATGTAATATTTGCTCTGGATTCTCTTTGTTATTTTATTCTATCATTTTTAGAAACAAAGTGTCTGTTTAGTATGAAAAACATATACTTGGGTTGTTCAAAAATGATTGACACTATATGTTTTTTCTTCATAATCATTTATTGAAACGAAATAAATACAGATTAGGTTACAGGCATTCCCCACCAATGCCTGTGCACCTTTGCCATCGTTCTGGTAGTTTTTGTATTTGTGCAGCAAACCATTCTTTGGAGGTATCCTGGTGCCACTGCTGGACAACTGGCTGAAGCTCCCATCACCTCTTTCATTGCCTAGAGCACACAAGGAGGGAATGGTGTGGAGACTGCCATGTGACCTGCCATGTTAGAGAAGAATGCTGCGCCTCCATTTTCCTTGGGAGCTTTGCTAAATGCGATGGCAAAGTTGCAATGAATTGCAGTAGTGATCATTGTTAGTGGTCGTACTGTGGGGCAGCCAGTCCAACAGAAGAATTCCCTCCTGATTCCAGAACACAGTCGCCATTTGCTTCTGAAAGACTTCTTGGGACAAGGCTCCCAGCGTGCTTCCACTTCATGGACTGGTGTTTCGTCGACGGTGACCAGACACTCAAAGAACTCTGCTGGATCTGCGTCATACAGCTGCAGCAACTGTTGGCGAGACTCCACACTTTTCTAATGCTGCTAACCTCATGCGAATGTGTGAAGCAGCCACTCTTTCCCTCCACTGTTGCCCATGACTGTCTCCTTCCATGTTGTCTTAGCATTGTTGACGAATGCACCCACACACTGGGATGAATGAGGAGGCAGCACTGTTCTGTCTGTGCAATGTACCAACGTCACCTAGTTACAATAGGCAGGTCTGTAATCTATATTCAAGCATACAGTAGCTTGCATTTGAAACTGCTACTTTTCCAGAGTTATGGTGGGAGTGTCAATCATTTTTGAATGACCTAAATGTTACGAACACTTAAATTTTCATAATTTGGATGCATAACATTACTTTAATAAGTAGAGGATTGTTTGAGAATTGATTATGTATAGAAGTTTCATGTCATATATTCTTTTCAGCACTTTAAATTTCGTGACGTGACTTCTTTCATGTTAAAACATGATATCGAAGTTGAATAATTTTGTTACGAAGTTTTAACCAGACATTGAATACCGAAATTATTTAGGTTTCGATATAATACCAGAATTACTTATACTGTTATATTTTTCTAACCAATATTATTAAAACCTTTATTTTTATCTGTAAAATATTTTATACCGGTATTCATGAGTTAAATAATGGTATTAATTGAGGGGCAAATAGGACATCAAAAGCTAATGAAGGTAGACAGAACATACATATGTATGTGTTCTGCCCATGGGCAGGTCTTTCACTGCAAACTCAGCACTCTCCAATCTTTACTCTGCCTTCCTCTTAATCTCTGCATATGATCCACATATCTTAATGTAGTCTATCATATGATATCTTTCTTTGTCCCGAACTCTTCTCCCATTCACCATTTCTTTCAGTGCATCCTTCAGTTGGCAGTTTCTTCTCAGCCAGTGACCCAACCAATTCCGTTTTCTCTTTCTGATTAGTTTCAGGATCATTCTTTCTTCACCCACTCTTTCCAACACAACTTCATTTCTTATTCTGTCTGTCTACTTCACATGCTCTATTCTTCTTCATATCCACATTTCAAATGCTTCCATTTGTTTCTTTTCATTTCGTCATAATGTCCATGTTTCTGCCCCATACAATGCCATGCTCCACACAAAGCACTTCACTAGTCTCTTCCTTAGTAGACAGAACTGAGAAAACTTTATTAAATAATAACAACTTTACTAACAGCTTCAGTTACTAAAATATTATCTATATTGCCACTCTGTAAGTTGCAGCAAGCAGTGTGGCGAAAGTATGTATTTTAAGGATGAGGAAAGTATTTCAACGGTAACTTATGTTGAAGGAACTGCTAGAACTGTAGTAGCTATCTTGTGCAACTGAGACATTGTGTGTTTGTTCTTGTACCAATAGTCCAAACAGGTCTTAAGTCTAACAGATCACAATACAGGGTGTCCGGGACAAAATTTACCAGTAAGAAAGTTTAATAACTCATCAAATACTTGATGGATGAAAATGCTGTTTGCGGGAATTGACAAAGGGACTTCCAAAGTTTCGAATGACCATTAATAAACTTCTATGTGTGCACCTCTTGTAGCACGAGAGATGTCCAGGCGATATTCAAGTTCTTGCCATGTGTTTCGTAACATCTCTGGAGTGACAGTTCCACAAGCAGCGACAATTCTCCGATGCAGATCGTCCAAATCTGCCACTACAGTCTTGTACACAATGTCTTTTATGTATCCCCAAAAAAAGAAGTCCAGTGGGGTTAGGTCTGGGGATCTGGGAGGCCATGCTGTAGGTCCACAGACGTGGAAGGTGGACTCATCACTAAACACGACCTTCTGCAGATATCCATTTTCAATATCAATTTTCAACAGCATGTCACTAGCGAAATCATATCATGCAGGCAAGTCGTTTGGTTTCAACTTTTGAACCAATTGAATCTTGTATGCATGCAGACGTAACCTCTTGTGCAGAACATCGTGGATAGTTGACTTTGGAATTGCAAGTTCCCTGCTGGCACGGCGAACAGACTTACACGGGCTCCGTTGGAAAGCTTGCTGAATTCTGTCGACTTGCGCTTGTCACTTTCTTCCCACGTGGTGTTTTCTCTACAAGAGAACCGGTCTCAAGAAGCTTCCTATGCCAAGTTGTTATTGTGTGCCTATCTGGTGGTTGCTTCTCAGGCCACTGTTGTCTAAATCTTCTCTCCACTATCTTCGGATACTTGAATTCGGCAAGCCAATAGCAGCATTGAACTTTTTGTTGCACTGTGAACGCCATTTTAATTACAGCTATGTCAACAACAATGACCAAATGTTGCCAACATCACACATAAAACTTAAAATGTCCCTCTTTCATTTGCCGCAAATTTCATTTTCCTATCTCTATTATTACGCTAGTTATTAAACTTTCTTATTGGTAAATTTTGTTCCGGACACAGTGTAGTATTCAACTTTATAGCAAATATGCTCATTCTGTCTCTTGCGATTACACTGTGTAATTCCGACTTTGAAATGTAAAGGTTGCACTCTCCCTCTGTTTGGTTGTGGAAAACTATTCAACTATCTACTGTCTTACTACTCGTACTAACAGTGTTTGACAGTGGCACAATGATAACCACCGTCTTCACGAAAATGATCTCACCGAACAGACACATATTTTTGTTGTGAATTTGGCGGAAATGTTAAATATTTGCTATGTTGAAAAGTATAAGAGTGCTACAGAGCAATGTAAAAAGGCATTATAAAATATGCCATGCACTACATACCCAAGTGGCAGGATTGACGCTTATGTAATATATAAATCATAATATATGTTAATAATAATAATAATAATAATAATAATAATAATAATAATGATATTAATAATAATATTAATAATAATTATTATTATTTTGTTGTGCTGGTTCTATTGTAACAGAAATACGTGTTAAAATAAAACGATTATTTCAGGAATGCAACAACAACACAGTTGCATGAATTGCAGTCAGACTTAGAAGTCAAAACTAAATATGGATATT
Organism: Periplaneta americana; assembly: GCF_040183065.1. NCBI lineage: Eukaryota > Metazoa > Arthropoda > Insecta > Blattodea > Blattidae > Periplaneta > Periplaneta americana. Next base: position 27,354,739 of record NC_091133.1, on the reverse strand, counting down.
TTGACTTGGCTAGCACTGATATATTAAAAATAATAATAAGCACACAGATTCACCTCAAGACACCAGGCACACCTGTTGTGCCACTTAATTATTATTATTATTATTATTATTATTATTATTATTATTATTATTATAATATAAAAGAAAATATATGCCCCCCCCCCCTCACACAATGCAAGAAGTTGTTATTAAGCATTTACATACTGTAAATTGCATGATGACTCGTATTCAAAATATCTGTATACCTATAGGATTTATTTTCTTCCCATTTTGAAGAGTACACAACAAACATTACCAAAGCAGCCTGACTGGAAGTTGAAGTACGCACGCAACAAGACAACAGTCCAGTTACATGAACACAAGCCATTCACAATACATAATAGAAACAGAAACTTATCAATAGTAAAAACAGGCTGCTGATATACTCACAGATCCTAAGCACATGATATGACCACAGATGTTAAAGCATATATTAAACTTAACAAAATAAACATTGCCAAGTGAGGCAGTATCAGCACAGTTTACCCAGCTGCGGGAACTAAACGAACACTACTATGGAGTACCACTTTAGCCATGTAGAAGTAATGACTAAAGTAGGTCTACTAATAAGAAAAGTTCCTAAATTAAATTCAAATATTTATACTGTAGTACAGCGTTTCTCAAACTTTTTTAAAGTGGGGACCACTTTTTAAGTCAGAATAGTTCTGCGAACCACCTTACTCTTGCCTTCAAAAGCAAATTTAATTGTTCACTTGTGATGAAGTCCAGAAATTAACCATACCTTCCGCTTGGAATTTCATTTTAAGTCCGGTCTCATTTGAGAGTTCAATTAACTGTTCTCTTTCACTCAATGAAAGTTTGTTAGTTTCAATATCGCAATGAAAGTGATCACGAACCCATGAAAATTCGTCATATTTACTTGGAAAATAAGTTTCAAATTATGACCTCAGAGTTGTATAATTTGTGTTCAACGTACAGTACGTGACCATTTCAATGTGCAGGCTTGGTACTTTGGTCCTCTGTTATGAATTTGGGCGATTCCTGGCTGGGTTACAGGGACGGCGCCAGTTGTGCAGGGAAATCCCACATTCATAGTGCTTTAAATCCCTCTTTTGTTGTTGAGAGTAGAGTGGGAAGTCAATAGACGGATAAGGTAATAAATTTCATAAAATGTTAGTACTGGGAGAAAAAGTGAAAGATGATTGCCATGTGTCATTTCCAAACTCTGAGATTTTCAGCTATAGACTCATATGCAATTCATTTGAATTTTATTTTTTCTTCTGTCTTTTTTGAAGGACCACAATGGCAGACCTCGAGGACCACAGGTGGTCTGCAGACCATAGTTTGAAAAATGCTGCTGTAGTACATTAGGATTTTTATAGCAGTATTTAATTCATGTCGGCTACTATGCCTTTTATCGGTAGAAAGTTCTATAGTGTCATATGGTATTAAGGTTGCATGCAATTTACTATAAGGGAATTGTTAAGTACTAAACAAATTGGCCTACCTATTTTTGTCAGTATTTCCGGTTTTGATTCGAACTGTGGTCAGTTCAATCATCTGTGTTTACTTTTGTATTTTTCATCTGTGTTTTGTTCACTTCATAGTATTTTACCAGTATTTCATTAATGCACGTCAATCTGATAAGAACATCCTAAACTGATGTCATATCGGTATTAAGGATTTGGATATTCTTTATCGGTATTGAAAAATACCGGTATTTACCACTATATTCAATAGCAATACGGTCTCTGGTGTAATGATTTAGATTGAGGTTGTATATGTCACAAAATGACTCTTCAGGGACAGTGGCTTCTGGAAGATAAAAGGGATAGGTAAAGTAATAACACCATAAATTGGCTGACTTGTTGAAGTTGTAGCTCTTCTGAAAGGTGAGGAGATTTATTTCAGAATATGCTTCATTGATTGTAATATTTTGAGGAATATAACGTTGTAAATGACTAGGAAGGGACTTCAGATGAAGTATATATTGTGCGTCAATTATCAGGTTGGTCTATTCTTTTTGCATATGAAATGAGTAATTTTGATAGTTTCGAGGGTATCCTATTCGTCAGTTATATTCATTTTCGGTATTTTATGCATTTAAGTTGTATATTTTTTGAATGACTAAGTAATCCTGTCACTATTTAATACCTGTCTTTGTTTCTCTTTTGGTCCAAGAGTTTGGACTAATTCTTCTCTTGAGAGCCACATTTCTACTAATTTAATTCTTAATTGACCTTAGGCTGTTTTACATACAAATATAAAAGTAGTAGTCTGTTATCAAGTGTTCTGTATTATAATATACTATTAGCAATTGAACAATTATGGATGCTTCGTAATAAGCTGTGTAGGTTTTTATCGTAATTGCATTGATATAATTATGTGTATGATTTTATTCTGTTTATTCATGACAGTCATTACATTTCTATATAAAATTAGAAAATAATTGAATTGTCGTAGCTTCATCTTATTCTTCCTCTTCACCTACATCATCACTATCGTCGTCGTTATCATCATCATCATCATCATCATCATCATCATCATCATCATCATCATCATCATCATCCGTAATTTTTCAGTCACATTTTCTTCTCTGTTAAAGATTCGAAGAACTTAAATTTGCACTGCACTACATAAATTCGATAGATTTTGGTGTCAAGGACATGCTTGAATGTTAAGTGCTTATTTGATTTCTCTTTATTTTGCCACTTGTTTGTAGTTCACTTGGAAAGTCTGATAATGTAAAAACTCTTAGTTCTTTATTTAAATTCCAAGTTACACTTGTAAACATCAACATGTAGATACTAATTTTATTTTTAAAATAGGAAAATAGAAATCTCCAAATAATGATGAATTTGTAGCTGCCTTAGCTTAGCTGTACACATGATAGAACTTTTAAAGGATAGCATGGAATTTCCATACTTGTTTGATCATTTGGCTTAAATGACCTTTAAAATCTCTTAGTTGTACATTACATTGCCAATAGATATACACTCGTTTCATTGTATCATTCTGTAACCTTATGATTGTTAGACGAGTTAACATGAAGATGTATACATATTACATCACTAGATGGCAGTGTGATGTATGTTATCGACACAGAGAGCAATGTGAATTCAATTGTGAATCGACTGCTATGTCATGCATCCATCCATAGTATGAGAATATGGTTGCATCACTAAATGGCAGTGTGCTGTGATTGCACAGTGTATGATGTTACACATAATGTGTAATTCAGTTGTGAGTTAACTTTTATGCAGAATGGACGTGAGCAGTGGGTTTTTAAGAGTTTTTATGGTCCATATGTATGCTGTAATGATGTTCCAACTACCATAATAAACATGTGCAGCATTATGCCGTGTCATTTATGAATGTTTGCACCCTACCCTATCTACCAATACACATACCTTGCCCTTTCATTCGCATATTTCAAAATATCGAACCGTGTCTGCATTCTTGCAAAAAAAAAAAATGTTTCCACGTCTTATGCCACAGTCTTCGTAGTTTACATAATCTGTCTCTTGAATGAAATTGTAATGGTGTTAGACTCAGTATATGAAGAGTAGAATGTTGATGGTACCAGTATTTATTACAAGTGGTGGTAAACAACGAACCAAAGATTTTCTGAGAAGTTTTGTTGGTGTCCCAATTTTTTTTTTGTTTTATTTTAAAAAAAGAGGTGGCTATTTCTAATAATAAATTTGCTCACATGCTGCAGCATTTTACTTTATTAACCATCATGGTGACTCAGTGCTACAGCTCTGGGCTTATAACCCAGGAGCCCAGGTTCAATACCTTGAGTATATAACTCGTGTTGGGCAAGCTTATGGTCAAGGGAATGAGTTTTCTACTCCAGTTCCCTTGTGTTATTCCAAAATTCGTAATCATTACTGCCTGTGATACACACTGAATAGTTTCTTACGAACTAAGTGGTCTATGCTTCTTGGCACTAGTGATATCTATGAACCAGCTCGTGGAATTAACAGATGCAGAAAATATATGCTTAAATCTCTGTGGCCTATGTTGGATAACTATCCAGCTAGATTGAAGGTGATTCAAATTTTGTTCGAGTTTGAATCTTAGGTTACATTTTCAACAAAGTACTCATTGTCGAGATTGTATGACACTCTTGTGCTATGTTTCATAAAAGTAATGTATACTAGTGACCAGCTGATCTAAATACTTACAATGGATCGAACTAACAATATCCAACTTGTTGATAAAATAGAGATATGATTAAAATAAAATAGTAAACTGGTTTTCGTACATGCTGCATAGTGTGAAGCATAAATATAATTTTACAGTGGTTTTACAGAACCATAAAACTATTTATATTGAAGTCTGTATTATACATTTAGTTTAAGTTGCTGCAAACAAGTTACATTAGTCACTGGAACAATACTGCTGAAATCTGCCATGCTTCATAACAATGCTTTATTTACTATTTGTTACTTCTACAAACCATCTTCCAATAGATTAGTAAACAGCTTATTCTTTCCTTTCGAAAAAGGTGTACATGAATGTGGTTAATATGAACAACATATTTTTTTAATTTTATACTTTTTACGTTATTCATTTCATTTCATGTTGTACTTAACGGGATATTCTGTTAAAATGAGCACTGATTTTATTGCAAAAGTTCACATAGTTTTAGTAGTCTTACAATTAATCTTAACATAAAATCCTGCAATATTCTCTAATTTGTAGCATCGTTTAAACTTAATCTTTGTGAAAATTGTTACACAGAAAAGTAAAGCCACGTTGAGTTGTCTGCCAGATATCTGTGATCACATCATTTGACAGACCTACTATTACCATGAAATTCTTGTTACAAGATATTCTCTTGATGAAATGGATTCTCGGTTACTTTATTATAATTAAAAGTACATTCCTTTTTAGATTTTTCGTAATATATTGTTTATAACTTTGCAGATAAAATTGAAATACTATAGTTTAACGAATTTTAATCCATGACATGCTTTAATTCATCTTTAGTTCTCTTGTTTGGAAGAAATACTGTTTATCAATATTTTGGGAAGGGGCATTTGAGGGTTGAATAAATTAGCTGTAAGTTTTAATCTCTGTTCAGCTTAGGAATGATACTCCATATAGATAACTCATATAATGTAAGGATTTCGTGAGTGGCTGACTGCCAAAAAAACACCATTCTGCAGTAAAACAATGCAGTGCAATACTAAATTATCTCTGATTACCGTGTAATCATTCTTATCTACGCAGATTTGTAGTTGTAATTAATTACGTTATAATTTATACAATAAGAACAATTCCATTGCTATCGATAAAGGAAATAAAAATATAAAAATAAACTTTACTCATGTCATGGCAACATCAGACAGTTCATTAGCCCAGTTGAGTAGATGTGGAAAACTAGCATAATCTTAGACACCGAGTGATACAAAAGTTACTTTGTTATTGTGAGGTTTCATTCTAGAGCTGAATAGATAATAGGATAATAAGTACCTACTTGTTAATTTTCTTTGTAATTAAAATTAAAAATACAAATTTTTGTATGGATGGTTTCGAATACTGAGGCATTAAATGAATGATAGTACTTCTGGATCGAATGAAGTATAATATGAATGATCCAGGGCTTGCAGAAGGTGCAGTGACCTCTGTAATCACTCTGCACACTTTGTGTTGCAGGTCACATGGACTTGGAAAAACTGACTTCCAACAAGATGCACCAACCACATTGCAAGCCATTGGAAATACAGAACTCTTGCAATCATTGAAAGTAGAGAACTGTGTTAGGGCTGAAAGTGATAACGAACAGTTATACTCAATATGGATAAAAACTGACGAGGATGACAAGGAGTATTACTTATGTGATGTAAAGGAATTGGAAAACGATGTACAGATCACAAAAGCAGTGTCACTGGCTGCATCTGATTGTCTGACAGAATGTGAAGACACTAATAATTTCGAAATAAACTGGAGCCAAAATATTAATTCACAGTTAACTGATCATGATTATGTGCAATCTAGTGAATATGCGAGTGTTTTAAATAAGAATACATTTTCTTACCAGCATGTTTCAAGACTTGAGGGTGCTTCAGTTACAGGTCTTGTAAAGGCACCCAAGAAATACATTTACAAATGTGTAAAAATTGGTGGTAAATGTCAAGCTAGATTAGTTGCAGCTAACCACCCAGTGCAGTGTAGATGTTGCTTGAAGCACTTTCGGAGTGAAGCTGTCTCTCTAACACATCTTAGAATGCACACAGGATTTTCTCCATTCTATTGCAAGTACTGCGGTTCAAGTTTTATGCTATCATCTTCACTAAAGCGACATATGAGTTACTGTACTGAGACATTGAGCAAAGAGCTGGAAACAAAGATTTCCCATCCATTAACGAAAGGTAACAATGAGAAGTACATGTGCACAATATGTGGCAAAATGTATAAATTGAAACCCAGCTTGAAGGATCACCTAAGAGCACATTTTGGAAAAGCTAGAAGAAAGCAGAAATGTGATGTATGTGGAGAAAAGTTTCTGACTAAGGCTGAAATCAAGGAACACATGCTAACTCATAAATGTCGGACATTTCTTACTTGCAACACTTGTCAAAAAATTTTTGTAACTGAGAGAGATTTGTTGGACCACATGATTAGTCACACAGATGAACGTCCCTTCTGTTGCTCTCTCTGTGGAGCTACATACAAAAGAAAGTCACATCTAAATCGTCATGTCTTGAGTCACGAAGAAAATCGAAAAATGTTATCCCCACGTGTGAAGAGAAAGCCAGGAATGATGTTTAAGTGCCACTACTGTGGCAAAGATTGGCCAACTCCTCGACTCTTGATGTTACATCAGATTAGTCATACTGGAGAACGTAATTTTGAGTGTCATGTTTGTGGAAAGCATTTTGCTCAGTCTGGAGCCTTATCAAGACATGTTCGTGTTGTTCATGATGGAGCAAAAGATTTCACATGTGAAATATGCCTTCAGAGGTTTACAGCTAAAGCTACAAAGGACAATCACATGCGAATTCATACAGGGGAGAAACCTTTTCAGTGTGATACATGCGGCAAGACATTCCGAACTCAACAACAGCATCGAATTCATGAGCGTGTGCACACGGATACACGTCCTTATCCTTGTCCATATTGTGAGAAATGTTTCCGTCGTCGCCCTCACCTTATAGTTCACATTCGTACCCACACAGGAGAGAAACCATTTGCTTGCCTGGTTTGTGGAAGATGTTTTGCTCAGAAAAATGACATGACTAAACACATGCAGATACATAACCGATAATGCAAACATACTTGTGAATTCTGATTGTACTAGACTGTGATTGTGTTGTGTTGTATATATGAGTAAAGACTGAGACATTCACTGGCTTGCTCTTGAGAACACTTATTTTTTACCTTAACTCACAGTTTAATTTTTTTGATCAGGAGAACATTTCCAGTGTTTCGAGTGCACATATATTGAGTACTTGGACGTTCTATTTTCTTCATGTTACTCTCTAAAATATTGAAATTTCATCAAGGCTAATTTTCCATAAAGTTACAAGTAATTTTGAATGGTGAAATTACAATGCACTTGTGACTTAAAGTGCAGTACAGATCATTTAGAGAACCCCCTTTAAAAATACGAGTTCTTAAATTTAATTTGTCAGAGTAGTTTTTCACTTGTAATGAATGTTAGTAGCTGCATTGTAAGACTTGTTTGTATAATATGCATTTTTATATAAAACTTCCGACCACTTATTTATTCTTCAAAATTAGAATTTTCCATTATAAAATAATTACAGAAGGCCAAAAAAAAGATAAATTAAACTTAGAATGTGCGCAGAGAAATTCGTCTGTTCTGAACAGCAATGATCCAAATTTATCATTCTGATTGTTGTGTTCAAACTGAAAACCAAAATGCACATCATGATTTCACTGATAAAAAAAAAGTAACTTCAGTTACACTATATTCACTATATTTTACACTGTTCACTGACGACAGTTTAACGAAACAAAGCCTTACAAGTTTCCTTTTCACTGTAACAACTCCACACTATAAGTGATTTGCCACCTTTATGTACTTTTGTGGCAGTATGCTCTGGGCTCTACTTCTCATGGCTCTACCAAGAAACTCGTGAGTGGTTTGAGAAGAGCTGGGAAGATAAATTGGTTTTAAAATAGCATGGCTTTCCACTTAACTGACCAGCCAAGTCTCTCTTTGTACCAATTTTAGTGAGCTGGCAGTTGATAGCTGTCAGAAGGGAATTCTCTGCTACTATAGCCGATTGCAGTCTCTTGTTGAAAAGACAGACTAACTGGATGGCCTGAGCATCTAGCTCCTGCAGCTTTTCTAATTTCTGTCAGTGTTGCACTTCCCTCTCTGCCCCCTTACTCCTGGCTTCTAATGCCTATTCAGTATTGGATGTATGGACACAGTTGTCATCTGAGTATCTTTCATAGTTCCAGATCCATAGTTCTTAATTATTGTTGTCTGAACGCAATGTCTGCTCACATTAATTTTTCTTAACTTCTTTTAGTGAATATTTTTCCTTGTGTATTGCAATTATTTACCACTATATCCTCAGACTGCACTGTGTTATGTGGCACTTTGTGAATAGAGGGTTAATTCATGCTTCGATATTCTGTAAGAGATATATTCTTCTCCTTGTTTCCTTTCATCATTATGAATCCACTTGGGCACCAGATAGCACCACTGAATGAGGAGCTATTGGGACAAGTTAAAAAAATGAACTTTTTTTTCTTCTTATTTAAAACAGTAATATGATTCTTGTCTGTGGTTTGTGAACTTCTATAAAACCTGTTTTGGGCTGCTTTCTTCAAAAGAGAATTCTTGGGGATTTTCCTATCATTTCTTTCCTTGAACAGCATTCTATAAATTTAAAAATTGGAACAGTGGTCATAAATTTATATAAGAAAAAAAAAAAAAAACGTTACTCAGACAAGTCTTAAAATTGAATTACTGCCATGCATTACAAGTAGAAATTGTAATAGACTCCCCTAAATAAATATTCAGAATGAAATTTAGGAGATTTTGTTTTCAAAGGCAGGTGTTCTGAAATATTAAGCACTACTATAAGTGGTACATGCATAATTCAAAGTATATTTATCTGTATTTTATCAAAACTAAATTTAAGGCATTAATACAGGACAGTATTACAAATGACTTGAAAATACAACTGTTATTTTATTATATAGAATAATTCACTTGTTTAGAAGTGTAACATTCTTCGCAGTAGTGTCACTGTGTTTTTAGTTTGCAATGGACATGTATACACACATACGTACTTCATATGTTGTAAAGCAGATACTTCTCACTTCCCCCATGCTTTCAAATTATTATCCTCTCCAATATCCATACACTTTCTGACCGAATATTCTAAATTTTCTTAATATAATTTTTTTTAGTTTTCCTCATCAGTGACTGCAGCCTTCTAGCATAAAGCTTCTTTGACGACTTCATTTAGGAAGAAGTTTGGCAGTGTTAAATCTGGGGGGGGGGGGATAATTAGTTTTTCCATCTGTTTACTTCACTGTTTACAAGTTCATTAAATATTTGGAAGTATACTTTGTGGTGAGTATGTATTGTTAAAAAAATAATTGAACCTTTAACTCACCTATTCGGTAATGTGGTGCACTGTAGCCTACTTTGATTTTCACCAAATGTAAAGATTATGTATGCATATGCGAATTTGCTTCATCCATAAATCAAGTTATGTTTTGGAAAATTGCGAAATTTTTGGTAACAGAATGTTGGAAAACATGAGAAAAACTGAACACGTTTTTTTATAGTCCATCGGAAACCATCCTTTTAATCAGTGTTACATGATAATTTTGCAGTTTTACTTTTTTTTTTTTTTGACAGCTTTGAGAGACAAAATAACGAAGATTGGTTTCTTGGAAAGTCTTAAAGAGTTTGGTATTCGTGCTTGCAATCACTTCTTTACATCATACATTATGTCATCAGATGGCTTCCAATCTGATTAGTATTGATTGTTGGCATTTCTATAGGCTGTAAAATTGTTACTGATTTCCGAAGACGCACTTTGTCCAAAACACCTTTTAGTACACTTCAAACGAACCTATTTACCAATATTTTCGAACTCTGAGCACACATAGTTCATTTGTGTTCATATTTCTCATGTGTAATCAAGTGTTCTGGTTTATATTAATTGTTGTTCAAATAAAATTATCAGCTTCTGGGTTTGAAGAGAGACCAGTTATGGGTAATGAAAAAATTGCTAAATTAAGTGTGAATGAGTTGAGGTCAGAGGAGGGGTTCAAATCAATTGAAGGTGGGAGAGATGTGTTCATTAAAAGTTCAGGCTTTGTGTACATCTTCATTACAAGTTAAAAATATGATACAGAACTGGACCACAATTAAAAATAAAAATCAGCATACTTGTGTTTCACTGTAACAAGGGACTGTTTCACTATACTTATTTACCAGGTTTCCATATACTTACAGAAATTATAAAAGATTAATTTGAAATACTCTAGAGTGGAATTTATTATACTCTTTTGTTATGTTTCATTTGTGTACTATCCATTGTCAATTTCGTAGTGTTCTGAGGGGAATTGTTTTCAGAACCATCCAAGGCACACAAAATATCTGCAAATAGTGATAAAAGATTAAGTTGAGATGGCTGGGGCACAGACCCAGCTGGTAATCGGGTATGGAACTAGCTTCAATGTGTGATGTTAGATGGCATTTTATTTTCGACTTTTGGAAATTAGGGAATGATGAAATTTTACATTTGAGTGAATACAGTTTATACTGTTTATGTGACATCTTGCTGGAAACAAAACATTCCTATACTTTAGAAAATTAGTAATTACAGAAAATAAAACTTAAAGTAGTAAAAGTTAAAAACAAAAACAAAATATTAAAAATCACTGTATGATATATTTGTGAAGCTCATTTTCATTTTCATCACACAATAAATTAATTTGTCTAAATTTTAAGATTTTAATAAATATTCACTGTAATAATATTGTATGTCTTGTTCTTTGGATTGTTGTATTATATTGTGCGGATTGAATTAATTTGTAATATGTCATATTTGAATTCAAATAAAAATTAATGTTTTTTTCGGTGGAATGGGTTTCATTAGGAGGAGGAATTAATATCGTCAAATACATACCACAAAAGTGTTAAAACATGAGAACAATAGAAGCAAGTACCAAAAGCAAGTTGTAGGAAATAAAATACATAGAACTGGCATTGTCTTGTTTGCAAGGAAACGTTACGCTTTGTTCAGAAGGTGAAGAATTTTGGGAAAAGACTGTAGGCAGACTATTAATAAGCATTGCACTCTTTCTTTATTTTTTACCAACACCATTGAGTAATTTTGCCATTATTGTTGTTTTTAAAAGAGATTAAACAAGTCATGAAGAAATTAAGAAGTATACATATTGAATTGAACTTGCTAATCATTTGTTCATATTCGTAACACAGATTGTCAGTGTTTTGTAGTAAATTAAGTACAGGAGAACCCTGATTGTTCATCAGCCTATTAACCGATTGGTGGATTATCTGACTGTCTTCCTCTCACTCTCTCTTATTTATTTATTTATTTATTTATTTATTTATTTATTTATTTTTTGCTGCAGAAAAATATATGAAACACTACATTATATTAGTACGAATTTTTTCTGCAGTGCTTTTTGCAAACCTTGATCCTTACACAGTATGGTCTACTCGAGTGGCTGTACTGTCTAACTTCTATGCAAAATGTCTTCCACAGGTGTCAAAAGAAAAGATGTTGTGCTACGGAAAAAAGTGCAAGTAATTGACTAGTTTTGGAAAAGAGAAACTGTGGTTCATCTGGTATCAGAATACAAGATCGGAATCACAATTATGCGGGGTTGGATAAAAACAAATATAAAGTATGTAAATCTACTATTCCTATCATTCCACAGGCAGCTATCATAAGGAGTATTCTTGGCCATTAAAAACCCATCGTTGATAACCAGACTTAAATTAGTGAACTTTTGATCCACTGCCTAACGTGTTAAAAAAAAAAAAACACAGGTAATTACGAAACTGTATTATGCACTTAATTTATGAAAACCTTTCATACTACAGATTATTCGATTTTTTTTTTCTATTCTACTTTTCATTTCGTCCCCTTCATTACTTACTTAGAAATGGCTTTTAGAGAACTCAGAGGTTCTTTGTCACTATCAGTCCCTATCCTGAGCAAGATTAATCCAATTTCTACCATCATTCCACCTCCTTCAAATCCATTTTAATATTATGCTCCCATCTATGTCTCAGCCTTCCCAAAGATCTTTTTCCTTTCGGCCTCCCAACTAACACTATATGTATTTCTGGATTCGCCAATACATGCTACATGACCTGTCTATCTCAAACATCTGTATTTAATATTCCTAATTATGTCAGGTGAAGAATACAATGCGTGCAGTTCTACGTTGTGCAGTGGCGGCTCGTGAGATTTGATGTTGGGGGTTCACATAATATTCATTCATTCATTCATTCATTTTATTCCATAAATCTTACATGAGCAATGAAGCTTTAAGATCTGGAACAAGTCAAAATTTTACAGTATTACAATTACAATTTTTACAAATTTTTATAGTTTTACAATTTAGTAATTTTCTACAATTTTGTGCAATTTTTTACAATATTTTGGCGAGATGTAGTGAATAGACATTAATTTATAGCATTACTGTTTTCGAGTACATGAACTCGTTCTCAGAAAAAATAAACATAAAACAAACTGTAAGAATCAAATACTCATCAAATCCAGTAATTCGGAAGAGGATGGTGTTGCTGTTGAATGTTTGTAGTCAAAATCCATCCTTCTTTCCTCTTTGTTCAAAATATGTTGATCACTCTCTAGTTGAAATCCACACATTCCGTAACCATGGATTTTTCAGTGGATAGCATTGCTAAGGCCGTTAGACACTCTTCCTCCATCTTACTTCGAAGAAACGTTTTCACCCGAGTTTGACTGTGTAACATTTTATTAGCACTTCCTAATTTAGAGTGAAATGGGGGGCATTGTTAAATACATAGAATATTATACAGAACTCTGTTATTTAACAAACACACTTTGAACTATATAAAACTCCTGATATCAGTGTTATTTAACAAACACACTTTGAACTATATAAAACTCCTGATATCAGGAATAAAATGCAGAATATGTAACGCACACGCTGGCTTCTACCTGCTCTGCACAACATACTCCACGATACAAACAGCTCAAGACCGCACTTTCGAATGTGCCCTGTAATCAGCATTAGGTGATTCATAGCAGCCCTGTAACGAGCATAGCGTCACGAGGACCGAATATCGTTCTCTGCGCAGCTTTCTTTGCGTTTCATCTATTAAGGACAGTGTTTGAGCCACAGCTTTCGTTGGCGACAACAGCGTTTTTTTTTAAACACACTGTTCCTCTACTTCTTAGCATGTTCCCACTGCCGCTGGCTGTTTTAAAAGGTCTAGCTGGTTCATGTCTGAGAATGAACCCCCAGATGCAACTATTTCGCCCGACTTTACTGGCTATAACTCACTTATGATCTAACCAAAAGAAGCCGAACATCCAGCAATTTCTTCATAGTTACTCGTAATTATGAAGAGAATGAGTGGCTTCAAGAGACAGGGGGTTCAGTGAACCTAAAGACGAGCCGCACCTGACTTTGTGTAACTTTCTCCTGTAACTTCATCCCTTTTATCCCCATATATTTTCCTAAGGACCGGAATAAATATTCTAAAAGTCTTTATTATGTTTTATATCTTAAAAAATGTACAATTTGTATTGACTGTTTTCCAAACAAGATTTCATTGTTCTGTGTTCAAATTAACATATATTTTGGATTCCAAAAATAAAGTATTGGCTTTTTTTTTAACTATGCCTTAATAAAGTGCTTGTTATTTTTATAAACATGTTACGTTTTAGAATTTTACTACATGCAATACATTCGTTTTATAAACAGTCATGACGTTCATTAGACACTTTGTCTTCCAGGTTTCACCAACACATTTCTCACATTGCGGAAATATTCGGAAATTCTGAAGACACAGAAGCTAATTATCCAAGTAGAGCAGATACATATGTATGCAATTATTGTCGGACATATTCTGTGACTGTAAGTGATTTGGTTGCCCACCTGTCTAAAGTGCATGCAAATGGTGTTCACAACTGCGAAGTGTGTGATGAAAAACTTTATACCATAAAAGAAGTATTTGTGTCACATTTGGCTTTGCATGGTGTAGAGCTGTCAGAAAACGAAGTATTTGAAAATTGTGAAGATCAGGTTGGAGAAACTGCAGAAGCAGTTAGAGAGACTGTTCTATATATTCAAGAAAAACCAAGTTTGAATATGGACGAGGAGAAATTTCATGAAAACAATGTTAGGGGCAAATATATGCATTGTAATGTAAAATTGGAACCTGAGCTAATGAAATTTCATGAAGAGAAAAACATGTCTAAGAAATTGAATAAATGTTGCCATTGTGAGAAGGTGTTAAGGAGTCCTACAGAAATTAAAAATCACGAGAGAATTCATACTGGAGAACAACATTTCGAATGTAAATATTGTGGCGTTCGTTTTGTGTCTGCCTCTGATTTATTCAAACATGCTACTTATCATAAGAATAATGTATTGCTCACATGTAATATTTGTTCTCAAGTGTTCCAGATGACTAATGATTTAGAAAATCATTTATCCACACACAAAAACAATAAGATTTACCTTTGCCATGTATGTGGAATGTCATTTAAAGAGAGAAGTGCATTGAATAATCATGCAGGTGTCCATAAAAAGAATGAAAACCGAAAAGCTTGGATGTGTGATATATGTGGAAAAGCCTTTCGGAGTTGCACAAATTTCAAAAATCATCAGCTGCTCCATACAGGTGTGAAACAATTTATATGTGACAAATGTGGTAAAAGTTTCTTCAGCCTGCAGAGTCTCAATATTCATTTGCATTCTCATTCTGAGGTTCGCCCTTTTCAGTGTCCACTCTGTGGACAGAGATTCCGGTGGCTTAAGAATTTAAAAGTGCATGCAAAGACACATGTTAAAGATGATGAGAAGAAGTCGGGTACAAAAGTTCAGTGTGTTATGTGTAGCAAACATCTTTCAAGTGAAGATAAATTGAAGGCTCATATGCGTTGTCACAGTGATGAACATCCATTTCCTTGCTTTATTTGTGAAAAGCGATTTCGTCAGAAAGCCAGTCTGAACTATCATATGAAAACAGTGCATGGTGCCAGTATGGATTTTGAATGTAGTATTTGTGGCAAGCTCTTTCCTTCAAGACAATCACATGATAACCATAAACTGTTTCATACTGGGGAACGTCCATACAAATGTAACACATGTAGCAAATCATTCCGCTCAGTTTACTCCTTGCGTTCACATACAAAAATTCATTTGGATATTCGACCATATCCTTGTACATATTGTGGAAAAAGCTTTCGCAAGAAATCTCAGCTTGATTGTCATGTTCGAATTCATACAGGAGAAAAGCCGTTTATGTGTGAAAAGTGTGGTCGATCATATACTCAAAAGTGGGCCATGATTAAACACACACACATACATCAGTAGTCTTTCATTTCATTTTGTTGAACAGAATTAATATTTTTCATGAATTATTGTCTATGGTCTTTATTTTTGAAACAGTGTTTAGACACTGTCTCTTTTCTCTCAATCTACCTGCACATTACAAAATTTACACATTAAAATGTTAGTCTCAGATACATAAAGACCCTCACTAGCAAATTATTTAGCTATGGAATGAACTGTAACTGTCAACGTTCGAAACTTAATTTTCATTTATTGTTCCATATCCTGGATTAGTGTTGTCCATTTGCAGCCAAGAATTCACTTTCTGTGGTTCTTCTTAAAGAAATTATCTTTGTACACATTTCAAGAGTCTGAGAAATGTTCTCTGTCGCACTGTGTGGTTGAGTTTCTTCTCGACTTTCTTCTTGACCCAACAGGTTGTCCCAGCATTTCTTCAGAAGCTCGGAAGTCACATTAATCCATGATTCTGCTACATTATAAATAGCATCTTTGATGTTGTATTTTTTCCAGAAGTCAGGAATAGATGTTAAATTAAACTCTGAAAGTATATTTCGAAGTAACATCCTACAATATCTGTACTTGAGGTTTTCTATTGCTCCCTGACCCATGGGCTGAATTAGTGGCGTACTGTTTGGTAGTAGGAAACTGCAGATTATTTTACCATCATCACTTTCTAATTGTGCAAGTCAATGAACTGCTGCATTGTCCATGAGGAGAATTGCCTTTTGTGGTAAACTATTTGCACTCAAATGCTTATGAATGCTGGAGACAAAAGAAGAATGAAACCACTTAGAGAATATATCATTGTCCAGTCATGCATTTTTTTTGGTAATGGTAACTTGCTGGTAGGTTTTTCTCTATTGTTGTTTCTTGAAGCTTTTGGACTCTTGTTTTTCCCAATAACTAGTAGTGGCAACTTCTGACTTCCAGTTGCATTACTGCACACCAGGACTGTCAGTCTCTCTTTCTTATGTTTGCAACCGGGAGCTGAAGTTTCATTCCCATGAGCCAATGTTTTGTCAGGAAGAATTCTCCAATTTAGTCCTGTTTCATCACAGTTATACAATTGTTCACATACTAGTCCTCATGACTTCATTTCACTTCTGTGCTCTTCCAGGAACCATTGTGTCGTTAGCACTTAACTTTTCACCCTGAACATTGATCTGACCTCTCTCTCTTGCACACTCTCTTTCTCTCTCTCAACACAATTACATTAATCGAGTGATTCTGATTTTCTCAAAGTGTTTTGCAGGATGAAAGTGACTAATGTGGATGAAAATTCCCCTCTTGCTACGAAAATACTGGCCACAAAATTTGTACTTCTAGACATATTGATGAGGCATAATAATCAGATGAGTTAACATTGCCTATTACAATATTCAGATTTGATAGGCATGAACTCTAGTATCAGCAGGAGTATGCTGCTGTGTATTTGACATGGAGCACTCACCTATATGTCCGCACCTAGTATGTATAACAATCTCTTTCTTTCCCTCTCTCTCTTTTTTGTTCTGTGTTCATGAATGTTGGCTAGAATAGTTTCTCTTGGTTTGTAAATTTGTTCTCTCTTGTTTCCATATATGAAAGTATTTAATTAAATACTGCTCACACTTGTACAGATTAAGCACTCAGCACAGTCAAAATTTTACTGTCTCATAGTCCGAAAAACCAATGTTAATAATTTAATAAAAGTCAGGAAAACAAAGCTAGAGATAATTATTATTTGGACGACAGTTTGCATCAACCGGCTAAATGTCGATTAAAAAAAATGAGATTTTTATGCTACATGTTATACTAGAGGATAAACTTGTACACAGGTAGTAAGGGAATAGAGTTTGGAAGGAAAGAGGAGTAAGAAGTTGATGTCTCATAGCGAGGTAAGTGCTGTCAAGGTCATAGTGAGACCATTCCTTAAATGACAAACCAATGTCCATGGCCGGATGAATGAATTAGATTTGGCAGATTAATAGGCCCATATATATTCCCAGGTTAGAAACTTAGAAACTTGCCAAACCATATGCTTTTCAGTTCTGAAGTCAGGTCATTGTATATTTTAGGTGGTGTCCAGGGGGACATACCCATCAAAGGGAGTAAATTTACCTTCTCAGATAATAGTAGCATATTTAAATTCTGTACTAAATCCTCCAAAATAATTCCAAAACATATTTCCTGAAAGAAACATTTGGTTCAGATGCAATTAGCATACATGGAAATTTTAAAAGCGAAAAACTACAAATTTTATGTTCATACAAAGGGTTAGACTCCCTCCATAAAGTAAATTGGTCCTCAGTGAAAATGCCATTGATGTAGGATTTCGTGTTATTTAAAACTAATAGTAATACCTTCCATTAAGATTATGTTGTTTTGTTTAGTAGAAATTAAAAAAAAATAGAGTGTACAGTTCATTAGAATTTGGTGTGAAAATTGCGAAAAACATTGTTAAATACTTCATTTATATCAAAAGTTTATTTCTACAAAATTTTTTACAATATAGTCCTACCGGTACTATTGTTCCAGTTACTTTAACATTTATTGTACTATTAAAGTGTATTGACATTAATTTATTGTATAGGCCTATATGTCTAAATATAATGCATGCCCTATTTCGGCATTTAAATGATTGATGTGTATCAAAATGTGACTGATTGATGCATAACTTAATACATTCATTTCTATTTCGGGTAAGTGCAGTATTGAAATATTGTCCATAATAATGCATATAACTTATTTTTATGCATAAAGTATGAATTAATACATGAAACATTATTTGTGTGGTTATCAAGTCCGCAAGAATTAAATATATGTTTCTAGAATTTGAAATGTTTCAAAATCTTCTAACACATTTCTCGAAACAGAATGTCACATAGCCTGTTGCATAATGTCACCCATTTTCAAGTTGCTATGGCTGCGCTTTCAATTGCAATATTCATAGTATCTCTAGTGAAGCTAATATTTTTACTAAATTTCTATAATAACCTGAATACTATGAAGGGGATTAACTTTGATTAATATATCAACATTTTTGTCCATTGTGCAACTCAAACCAAGAAATGGATTCAGAACACCTCAAAATCTGTGCTTCATTGGCTGGTCATGATAATATCTTTGAAAAATATTGGAGTGCAAGAGGTCAAATGACTTTATTGTCAAACGCCTGGCATTAGAAAACAACAACATTTTTGTACATAGAAGGCACGTGCTAACTTACCAGAATGGATTTGTTTGGTACATTCGGATTTTTGTTCTTTGCACTATTTTAAATTGAGCATCACCCACTTGACCGTATTGCCTCTCCGCATGTCCGCACTCAAGTCATTCTCTGATATATCTATTTTTTTTTTTCAGTCATTTTCAGGATAATATACTTACGCAATGCATCTCTCACTGTCCTTGCAATGGTAGCATGATTGGTTTTTTCTAAGACAGTGCACATAATCAGATGAGGAGATCCAACGTCTATGGAGTCCATTTTCCCCACAACTACATTAGCTACATACCTCCCACAGGAGTCTGTAGTTTCATCCAAGGAAACCCAAAAAAGTGAATCTCCTATGTCGTTTCTAATTTCTTGGAGGATCTAAAATATAATTTATTTTTAATAGTTACGAAAAGAACTATTTTAAAGTACACATCAATTACACAAATGTTTTAAGCAATTAACTTTAATAAACATTATTAAATTAATGAACTTTCTTTTTCATACAGTGGATCCAAGTAATTCTTTCTCAATGTGGACTCGCCAGGAATTTGCCTTTTAGTGTATTTCTGCAAAAATCCGCAAAGTAATGGATTGTCCAGTTTCCTCCAAGGTATATTAACTGCTACTAGGGCTTCACAGAGGTTCGCACTGAATGTATCATTTTCATTTTGTTTTGAATTCAAATTAAGCAAAGGCTGATAATTATTTTTTTGTTGCATTTTTTTTATCTGAGTCGCAGTCTGCAAATGCTGATCCATTTGGAACTTTTTGTGCAATTCACTTATTAAGTAAAACAGTATTAAACTTTAAAATACGCAACTTTATGTAATATAATGTGTTTTTGCAAATAAAATAATTAAAAGTGTTTGTGGGTAAATATTTTTAAAAAGTGTAAAAGCTTACTTTCTTCGAACAAACGTGACAAAATATACGTTTTCTGTCTGATATTAAAGTCTTCTCTCCATCAATCCAGCTTTTCAGAAGAGTACTACTTGAACTTTTGTCTTTATGCATAACGAATATTACAACAAACCACCATGAAACACACAAACCGAATAAATGCATGGAACATTGGCAGTCAGTTTGAATTTTGCTGTTAAAATATAAACCAATTCATTCTATTGTTGAAGGGAATACTGTCAGCCTGCGATAGTTTTAAAGAGGTGAGGAAAAATGAGTGCGCGACATGCTGCTTAACAATGTCTGTGCTAATGAAGTAGACATTGTCGAGTGAGATGGGGAAAGAGAGTATTGTTTTCTCGCAGTTTATATTTCTACAGAATAAAATATTTATTTCTGTATTAAGTTAGTATAAATATGCAAATATATGTTCTAAAAGTATAAACATGCCATAACATTACAGATATGCTCAAATATGTACAATAAAATTCTGCATACTAATTCCAAAGAACGAGAAAGATGTTTATGTTTTGTCTGCATGTCGTCAAGTTTAAGGAAAAGAACACGCAAATATGCAAAATCCGCAGTCTAGTATGGCGACGAACCGATCGCTGCACACTTCATTGCACACGGACACGTTGGATATTTTCAGGTGTATGAACTGTTTTCTGTGTCCCCTCACATTTTGTATTGACGACTGAACCATTTGTTCTTCACTGATTCACCCATCTGAATATCGTCCTTCTGTCTGGAATAATTTTATCTTGACAAGATAATGTTATTATTTTAACTAAATTTTCTCATCAGAAGTAATTGCTAAATTACTATAATTTGGTTTAAGAGACCATTACTTGCTTTCAGTCATCTGATGATTCATTTATTTTTAGGATTCAGTTAATAAAGCCATTTGTTGAAATACTTTCAATTACAATGGGTATAAATCTGTGATTTGCTCCACAGATTTCAGAACATTGACCATATAATACACCAGGTCGATTAATTAAGAATCTGACTTGGTTTAATCGACCTATCAAAATAGTAACAAAAGGATTACGATGAGGTATAATCCTATTTATTATTTCAGAAGTATTCTTCATTTCATTCTTCTGAGCATGTCACATCGTAACTCACGCTGCGCGAAAATAACACTATTTCCATGAGTATATGCTTCCACTGCCCTGACACATCTCATGTGACCAACAGTTCATGACTAACAAACTGGCACTGATAGTTTTGTTTGGGCAAAACAATTGATGGAAGAATCCATTATTAACTGTATGATTACCAATATAAAATGTGCTATTTCTCACTGCCCACCTTGTACTTTAAATTACGTCAATATATAGTACAGATTTAGGCTTATATCATACTTAAAAGTCAATATCTACTTTATTACAATATAATTGATAAAACTTAATAGTGATTTTACAGTTAGCTACATATGAAAATCTATATTTGTTTAAGAGGACAGAAAATATTTATATTTAGGCTTAGGCCTTTATTTAAAATTATGTCAATATCTATTTTATTACAGCATAATTATGATAAAACTTAATAATATAAAATGATTTTACAGTTAGCTACATATAAAAGTTGGGTCGATACCCGGCCCCGGAACAATTTTTCCTTCGAAATTATTCAGATCAACTTTACAGGGAGTTATACCTGAAGGCTTGATTTGCATAATATACGTCACTGTTCATTCACAGAAAACCACAATTTAAGTCACACAGAGTTAGAGTGCACTCAGTGTTGGTTGCTTGACGGTTGTCAGCCCACTTTAAGGTCTGTGGATACAGAGGGAAAAATTGGATCGGTGTCTGGTAGAGTTCCCGGGTAGAGCGTTGGTACATTTAACCAAAGGTGCCAGGTTCGATACCCGGCCCCGGAACAATTTTTCCTTCGAAATTATTCATCTGATCAGTTTCACTTTCTCCAAAGCATCAAACTGAATTGTGTACCACTGTTGCGAAATATTCATATGTTTTGCTCTTTCTGATCCTAGTTTTCCAACTTCCTTCTAACTTTTTGCACCCTAGTTTTTTTTATTTCTCACAACCACTCATTCTTACAACAGAAATCCAGACGGAAACTATAATTATTATCAAAAGGAGGAACAAAGAGTTTATTCTGTCAATGCTGCTACTTGAAAAGGCATCAAATCAGATAATTTCAAAATATCAGGCATACAAGTTACGAAAAGGAGGACATTGCAATACTTTATGGATTTATATAGTACTACTTATGGTGTCAAACTATAATGGGGAAATGTAGTTGATAAAAATGGGGTTTATACAACTATGAAATGAAGATCGTCTTACATACTTTTCCTCACTCATCATAGAAAGTAATATTCTTCACGAAATGGTCTTTGGAGAAATTTTTGACATGTTTGTTGCAAAGAAAACAAGGAAAGTCCATATATAATTAGCGTTTTTTGTTGTCTCTTTGTAGCCTACTTTGTTAATATTACATTTGTGTAAAATCAAACAGTTGCCTAATTATACCAACACTTCCAGTATATGGCAATCTAACTAATTTTTCATACTGTATTAGCGCTTCTTTCAGTTTCTCAATTATATTTACGAGCATTCATAAGAATCTGCACAGCAATGATTGTAGTTGTTTTTACTGCTCCAGTAATTTATCTTAGAGCCTTATTTTGAAATCGGATTTATCGAGATAGTTTTCGGGTGATGTTATTGGAATAGGTTTTATAGGATGTTAGTTTTCGGGTGTTGTTTTTGGAATAGGTTTTATATGATGTTATTGTTGCTTTTCTATAATATTGGATAATTGGTTTGACATACATTTTTGTATGTTGTATTGAGAGTTTCTCTTGTGCATTCTTACTTTTTTCCTTCCAATCTTTTAAGAAGTGAAAGTCTTCATGTTCCCTTCTTTGTAATATTAACTATGTGATTCTTCCATGATACAGCCGTTTACCATAAAAAATAACTCCAAGATATTTTGCTGCATTAGTCTTAAGACAGACTTTCATTGCCATATTGTAAAGTTATGTTTATCTCTTTCTTGCAAAGTGACAACAGTTCATATGTCTTGTTACCATTGTGTTCATTAAATTTTCTACATGCTAAGTTTTTAGTTGTGTTGGTGAATTTTGGGCAGTAATTTATAACTGGGCATTGAGTTTTCTTTGTTTAGAAGTCCACATGACTAAATCATCAACAAAGAATGCAGTTTTCATTTAAGGATTTTGGGGAGGTCATAATTATAAACATTAAATAAAGT